>NC_089509.1:119994527-120260587 GCF_036850995.1 Saccopteryx leptura
GTCACCCAGATTCTTGAGGCGGTGGGTTAAAATAGGACATCCCTTTTGGACAAATCTCAGCCATGATCTCTTCTCTCTTCTTCCTTCTGTCTCCCCACCCCCTCTCCTTCCGGGACTCCACGTATAAGTCCGGGAATCTGCTTGGCTTGAATTCATGTGTCTGTTTTTCTTTCTGAGCAATCCCGTCTTCTGCTGTGCCCTGTCTTGCTGCTAAATTTATTCGATGACTTTTAAATTTCTGATACTGTATTTTTTTTCCCCCACTTACCAGTGTCTACGTGATACTTTTTGTAGATGTCAATCCTTTCTTTGAAATCCTCCAATTCTTTCAGCCACCCAGTGCTTGCCTCCTCCGTGGTCTCTGCCGTGTTTACAGCTGTTCATGTCACGCCCTGTGTGCTCACTCTGTGCCTGCAGCCGGGGGACAAGTAGATCGACTTCGACCGACTGCTGTTTGCAGCCATCAGTCATGTCTTCCGACTCCATATTCACACAAGTGTCGGCCTCAGGCCAGCCAGTGTGCGCAGGAAGCAAGAGAGACTCAAGCTGTGGTGACGGGTTCTCTGAGGGTCCCTCCTCTGCCCTCCCACCCCCATGCCTTTTTTTTTTTTTTTTTTTTTTTGGCAGAAAGAGATAATCACCTACACCCAGTTAGGATCTAGCTGGCTCAGGGCTGCCTTAGAATTGGTACATCGGTGTTTTCCAAATCTGAAAGATGGTGGCTGCATCCGTCTGGGTTCCCCAGAAAAGTGGCACCAGGGTGACAGGAAGGAAGGTTTGTGATGAGGGGTGGGCTCCTGCGAGATGCCGCAGCCGAGGCAGCGAGGCGGAAAGAAAAGGGGCCACTTCCTCCTCCTGCTGACTTCGGCTCCATTCAAGCCCCCACAGCGGCGGGGAGGGCCATCCACTCTGCTGAGTCCAGTTCAGATGCTGACCGCCCAGAAACGCCTTCGCGGACACCCCGGGACAACGTTTGGTCAGCTTTCCGGGCATCCTCGGATCCGCTCACACTGGTACATCAAAGTAATCGTCACAACGCCCGACACGGGGTCTCCCGGTGCCGTCCCCGGGTCCTCTGCCTCTGCCGCCCGGCAACCCCAGCTCTGGCCCCGCACCAGCGCCGAGCCTGTGGGACAAAGCAGGACACGCTTGGGGCTCCTCCAGATTCCGATCTCTCGTGCCGTCCCGCGCGATCTTCAGAATATCCACAGACTGACCCTTTCCCCAGGAGAGTCCCTCTGGCGGGACCGTCCCCAACCTGAGCCTCTGCCCGGGCTCAGAAAAGCCCCAGGGAAGGGTGACCGGTGATGGCAGGGACTTGGGAAGGGCTCTTCCTGTGCTGGGATTGCGGTTCGTGGGGGGTCTCATCTCCGTGGCTGTTCACTGTCTTCACGACTAAAATTTTCTTCTAGCTGCCGTGGTAGGAGCGACAGTCTGCTGATTCCTACCCCATAAACTACACCCGGAGCTGAAGACCCTCTCCGTGGGTAGGGACGGAGGATTGTCACCCAGTGCCTAGGAAGAAGTGGACAACAGCACACTCCCAGAACCGCCCTCTGATTTCCTGTCGCCGGGAGCGTCCCTCGTCCCTCTCCAGGCCCAAACTCCTCCCTCCACCGCCCACACCAGGAGCCCAAGTGCCCAGAGGGCACCCAGGTTGTATTTATTTTGATGGATCCACCAACATCCCTCTACTCTTTGGTGCATTGCTGGGAATGAACTTGGTGCAGGATCCCCTGGGAACCCGTGCTGGTCAGTCACCATCATATCACGGACCGGACGGCCAGCAGAGACCGAACTCGGCCACGTGTCATCTGAGCCGGCCTGAGCCCATCACCTCAGCTCCACAGCGCTGGTGACCTGGGTCGCACACCCCTCACGTGGAAAGAGAGCACACAGCCATCTCGTGAGCTCGACACGCTTTGACTGTGTTGGCTGTTACTGCTACTTCTCGCTCTTTGCAAAGCAAATACCCTTGTAGGTTTTATCCATGTTCCTGCTTTGCAAGAGTTGTAGAAAAATTCCTGTAACCCTTTACCCAGACTCCCCTCACCGGGTTTATCATGTGATAGATGCGTAGACTGACAGACAACAGACAGGCAGACAGATGTATCCATACATATTTCTGAAGATGTCATTCCAGTTCCTCCTAAACTATTTGAGAGTAAATTTCAGACACTATGTCCTCTCCCCTAAAATACACAAACACTTTATGTATTTTCTAAGAATAGAGGTATTCTTTTTTTTTTTAGTTTTGTGGTAATCATTTTTAATCTTTTTTTATTACTTTATTGTGTTAACATGAATCCAAGTGTCCCACTTCATATAACACCCCACCCCCCCAACCACGTGGCCCCCAATACCCACCCCCATGGTCCCCTCCCCCGACTCCCTCCTCCCTTCCCTCTGGGACTTGCTGTCCTGTTATCTGTATCTCTTGTTATGTGCATATAGTTTCACTAATCCCTTCGCCTTCTCTGACCCCCTCCCCTCATGCCCTTCCCTCTGACCCTCTGGCCCTCTGACCTTCTGGCCCTCTTACCCTCTGACCCTCTGACCCTCTGACCCTCTGGCCCTCTGACCCTCTGACCCTCTGACCCTCTGGCCCTCTGACCCTCTGACCCTCTGACCCTCTGGCCCTCTGGCCCTCTGACCCTCTGGCCCTCTGACCCTCTGACCCTCTGACCCTCTGACCCTCTGACCCCCTCCCCTCATGCCCCTTCCCTCTGACCCTCTGACCCTCTGGCCCTCTGACCCTCTGATCCCCTCCCCTCTGACCCTCTGACCCTCTGGCCCTCTGACCCCCTCCCCTCTGACCCTCTGACCCCCTCCCCTCTGACCCTCTGACCCCCTCCCCTCTGACCCTCTGGCCCTCTGACCCTCTGACCCTCTGACCCTCTGACCCTCTGGCCCTCTGACCCTCTGGCCCTCTGGCCCTCTGACCCTCTGGCCCTCTGACCCCCTCCCCTCATGCCCCTCCCCTCTGACCCTCTGACCCCCTCCCCTCTGACCCTCTGACCCCCCTCCCCTCTGACCCTCTGACCCTCTGGCCCTCTGACCCTCTGACCCTCTGACCCTCTGACCCTCTGACCCTCTGGCCCTCTGACCCTCTGACCCTCTGACCCCCTCCCCTCTGACCCTCTGACCCTCTGGCCCTCTGACCCCCTCCCCTCTGACCCTCTGACCCTCTGACCCCCTCCCCTCTGACCCTCTGACCCTCTGACCCTCTGACCCCCTCCCCTCTGACCCTCTGACCCTCTGACCCCCTCCCCTCTGACCCTCTGACCCTCTGGCCCTCTGACCCTCTGACCCTCTGACCCTCTGGCCCTCTGACCCTCTGACCCTCTGACCCTCTGACCCTCTGGCCCTCTGACCCTCTGACCCTCTGGCCCTCTGACCCTCTGACCCTCTGACCCTCTGGCCCTCTGACCCTCTGACCCTCTGGCCCTCTGACCCTCTGACCCTCTGGCCCTCTGGCCCTCTGACCCTCTGGCCCTCTGACCCTCTGACCCTCTGACCGCTGTCCCTCTGCTCCCGTGGACCTTCCTCGGCCTTGTTCTGTCCTGGAGGTGTTCTTACACAGGAAATCAAGCGTCACGATCACATCCACCAGGAAGCCAGCCCCACTCCAGACTCCCGGGTGCCAGCTATCCCGGCGTTCCCCTCTGTGACCACCTTGCCCCTGCCAGGGTCCGGTCCGGAATCACAGGCTGCGATGATCTTCTTGCCTCCTCAGCCTGGAGCAGTTCCTCGGCCTCTCTGTCTTCCCGGAACTTGACAGCCGTGCCCAGTCAGGGTCTGTTATTGGGCAGAGTGGCCCCAGGGTTGGATCCAGGTGACATGTTTTGGGACAGAGCCACCCCAGATCCGAGGACATGGGTGGTCCCCACAGGACCTCAGGAGGCAGATGGCCACTGTTCGGTCACTTGGTACACCGGTCCCTCAGGCTTCTCATTAGATCACTTCCCCATTTCTACAATACTTCATCGGTCCCAAGGCGGCCGCAGTCTGAGTGAGACTCCTACCAACTTCCTGCCGGCCCGGTCAGCGCCTTCGGAGATCCTGGTCTGTGCCTTCGGAGATCCTGGTCTGTGTCAGCTATAATCGCGTTGATGGTGGGCTGTGTCCAACTCCATCACCCCGTCTGCATCTTCTAGTGAAATTTCACTGCAGGGAAGAGCTCCCCCCGCACCCCGTTTGATTGTTCCCCTGTTTTAACATCAACATGAACTTGTGGTTCTTGCACTATTCTCTAGACCAGGGGTCCCCAAACTACGGCCCGCGCACCACATGCGGCCCCCTGAGGCCATTTATCCGGCCCCCGCCGCACTTCCGGAAGGGGCACCTCTTTCATTGGTGGTCAGTGAGAGGAGCATAGTTCCCATTGAAATACTGGTCAGTTGGTTGATTTAAATTTACTTGTTCTTTATTTTAAATATTGTATTTGCTCCCGTTTTGTTTTTTTTACTTTAAAATAAGATCTTTGCAGTGTGCATAGGGATTTGTTCATAGTTTTTTTTATAGTCTGGCCCTCCAACAGTCTGAGGGACAGTGAACTGGCCCCCTGTGTAAAAAGTTTGGGGACCCCTGCTCTAGATTGTAATCTGTTCTTATTGTCACTTTTTTTTGGTATTTTTCTGAAGTGAGAAGTGGGGAGGCAGTCAGACAGACTCCCGCATGCTCCCGACCAGGATCCACCCGGCCTGCCCACCAGGGGGCGATGCTCTGCCCCTCTGGGTTATTGCTCCATTGCAACCGGACCATTCTAGCACCTGAGGTGGAAGCCATGGAGCCATCCTCCGCACCCAACTTTGCTCCAATGGAGCCTTGGCTGCAGGAGAGGAAGAGAGAGACAGAGAGGAAGGAGAGGGGGAAGGGTGGAAAAACAGAGGGGCGCTTCTCCTGTGTGCCCTGACTGGGGATTGAACCTGGGACTTCCACACGCCGGGCCAATGCTCTACCGCTGAGCCCACCGGCCAGGGCCTGTTCTTATTGTTATTGATGTTGACGCGCAAACAGCCCCACCCTTGGCCTCCCAGGGGCTGTCTGAGTAAGAACCTCCAGGGTGACACCTGGTGATTGCAGGACAGGGATGGCTGGTCAGTGGCTGAGCGGTCAGTTGTCCTGATGGACTCCCAGAGGCTCAGATGCACGCCGGGCGCCTGCCCTCAGCTCAACCTGCTTTCCCTGCCTGTCTCCTCCGGCCCCCTGTGGGACCCTCCTCCCTCCTGCCCGTCTGGAGGACAATTCAGGCTGCATTCGACACGTGCCTCCCCGTTTATCTGCAGACCCGCGGAGCGGCCCCCTCCCCCACCACCCCCTGGACCCCTCGGCCGGGAGTCACCCCCTCGCACTGAGCAGCCCGGGGCACGGCTCTCTACCTGCCCCGCTCCGCATTCCCGGGCACAGTCAACCAGACGAGCTGTTTGGGGAAATGTTTGGCAGTACATAACAAGCATCATAAACTTGTTTGTTCCATTTGACCTCGTGGTCACATTTCTGGGAAATCATTCTACAAGAAAATTCCAAAAATGGACAAAAGCCTATGCATGAAGAGGTTTATTGCAGAATTAGACACAGCTCGCGGAGTGAGTTGGATGCCTGTCAGGTGGGGACCGGGTAGGTAATTTATGGTACACTGAATGGATTGCGTATTATATTGCCTCTGAAAAGTTCTCCAGGTAATTAAGTAACAAGAAAACAATGTATTAGTAAGTAGGAAAACACAGAGCACAGGACCTCGCCTGCGCCTCGAAGAGGGTGATGGATAATACTGTCCACAGTGACATGGGTCAGAAGCTGTCTTTCCTGAAGGGCTGACATCAGAACTCCCCTTGGGGAGGAGGTGTCTGGTCTGAGCCATTTGTGCCCATGGGGTAGAGAGGCTCTGGGTAGGCAGGGCCGGGGGGGGTGTCCTCACTTAACACGGCCCTGACTGTAAGCGGGAGTCTGAGGGTCACACAGGTGTGCATGGTCCAGCGCCGGCCAGCCCTGGGGATGTCAGGTGTGTCTGCTTCCTCAGACCACACCTGGGCCCCGCACACCTGTAAACAAGAGTCCGAAAGGGATCGCGGAGACCGAGAAGGTGTAGAACGACAAGGAAACCAGTGAAAAGCCCCCGAGGTCATTCCGACGGATGAAGGCTTCCAGCCCCCCGGCTGCATGCAGGCGTGAACCTGCACAAACATCATGAAAGGTGTTAGTGTGATATTTCCCGCAGCCTTTCTTTTTCTACATTATTTTACTTTAGCAGAAAAGAAAAAAGTTAGTATCACCTTTCCCAAAATGTTGCAGAGGAAAACAGTGCACTCTCCACATGCAGTGAGATTGCAGGACGCAGGCAGGCTCGGCCCGTGGACCGTGGGGTCATGGGTCTGTGGGTCTGTGGGTCAGTGGGTCCCGAGGTCACGGGATGAACTTGGAGACCCGGGTCCCAGGCTTTGCAGTGATGCAGGTCACTGACGCTCTCTGACCAGTAGCTCTTGCTTTTTGGGGGGATGGGACAATCTGGGGTGACTTGTGTGACAGTCCCTAGGGTCCTCCATGCCTGTCCCTTGTCCCTGAGTTGAATTTGGACCTTGCTTGCCTAGAATTCCCCTGTCCGTGCTGGGCCAGCCACTCAGCCTGCAAGGAGCGAGACAAATTTCCTTTCTCAGGGGGGCTGCATGACAGGACAGCGAGCCCGTCATTGGGGGTGGGGGCGCGGGATGCTGAGGAGGGTGGGCTCCACGAGCAGCCAGGGCTCTGCCCGAGCAGCAGCCGTGCGTGTTATCTGAGCCTGCCATCAGCAGCTGATTGAGGGCACCTCCGTTCTCCTCCGCGAAGGCAGTGACCTGAAGTGACCCGCAAGCAGGCTGGGCTGGGCGCGGCCCGGGGGAGGGCATGCCATGGACGGTCTCCAGGGAGGGGGAGCTGCCAGAAGGAAGCTGACCGCAGGAACAGGACGCCGGCCTGAGGCTGCTGCTGCAGGTCTGACCTGCTCCCGCCCCGGGCTCCAGGGCCGCACGGGGACCGAGGTCTGACCTGCGCCCATCCCGGGCTCCAGGGCCGCACGGGGACCGAGGTCTGACCTGCGCCCGCCCCGGGCTCCAGGGCCGCACGGGGACCGAGGTCTGACCTGCGCCCGTCCCGGGCTCCAGGGCCGCACGGGGACCGAGGTCTGACCTGCACCCGTCCCGGGCTCCAGGGCCGCACAGGGACCGAGGTCTGACCTGCGCCCGTCCCGGGCTCCAGGGCCGCACGGGGACCGAGGTCTGACCTGCACCCGTCCCGGGCTCCAGGGCCGCACGGGATCTGAGGTCTGACCTGCACCCGCCCCGGGCTCCAGGGCCGCACGGGGACCTAGGTCTGACCTGCACCCGTCCCGGGCTCCAGGGCCGCACGGGGACCGAGGTCTGACCTGCACCCGTCCCGGGCTCCAGGGCCGCACGGGGACCGAGGTCTGACCTGCTCCCGTCCCGGGCTCCAGGGCCGCACGGGGACCGAGGTCTGACCTGCACCCGTCCCGGGCTCCAGGGCCGCACGGGATCTGAGGTCTGACCTGCACCCGCCCTGGGCTCCAGGACCGCACGGGGACCGAGGTCTGACAGGGCCGCACGGGGACCGAGGTCTGACCTGCGCCCGCCCCGGGCTCCAGGGCCGCACGGGGACCGAGGGCCGCACGGGGACTGAGGTCTGACCTGCACCCGTCCCAGGCTCCAGGGCCGCACGGGGACCGAGGGCCGCACGGGGACCGAGGTCTGACCTGCACCCGTCCCGGGCTCCAGGGCCGCACGGGGACCGAGGTCTGACCTGCACCCGTCCCGGGCTCCAGGGCCGCACGGGGACCGAGGTCTGACTGCACCTGCCCCGGGCTCCAGGGCCGCACGGGGACCGAGGTCTGACTGCACCCGCCCCGGGCTCCAGGGCCGCACGGGGACTGAGGTCTGACCTGCACCCGTCCCGGGCTCCAGGGCCGCACGGGGACCGAGGTCTGACCTGCACCCGCCCCGGGCTCCAGGGCCGCACGGGGACTGACTGATGGGCGAGAGCACTAAGGGGGGTGGAAGGGCAGGGGAGGGAGGGTTGGCCTCACACATAACAGCGCCTCCGGTCTGAGGACTCTCCTGCTCTTCTTGTTCATAACACAACACAAGGCCTCCTCGGGCTGGGCACACTCTCTCCTCTGATGAGAAGAGGGGACACAGAGAGGACAAGTGGCCTCCAAGGTGGCCCAGCTGTGGGGCAACCGGCCGTCAGGCATGCAGAGCCCTGGACCCTCCAATCTCAAGTCCAAGAATCCTGCCTCTGGCTGCAGGCTCGAGAGCTGCCCCAGTCCCCCGCAGCAGCCCAGACTGGACGGTTCAGCGCCCCTGCCGTGCGCCCACTGTCAGCCACGTGCGATCTGGGCCCCCGGGCTGCTCCCCGTGGAAAACCCTCGAACCCTCCAGGAGATGGGGGGGTCCGGTTCACCCCGTCCCCCACGCCCCCGCCAGACGAGACCTTCCAGCCTCTGACTCTGACTCTTTCTGGGACACGGAGCCAGACCCAGACCATGTTGTATCATGAATCAATACTTACAGCAGGTCCTCAAATTACATCATTTTGTTTGCCGTCTGCTCATTATAACATTGACGAGGAAAAATAATCAGTTCCCGGCGGGGCCACTGTCCGTGGAGCGTGGGCGGTCTCCCACATCTGTGTGGCTTTCCTCTGGGGGCTGCGGATGTGCGCGTGAGGGAATGCCATGTCTGCATGTCCCGTCTTTGTGGGGGTGGGCGGCCCCGTGATGGACGGGCACCCTGTCCAGGGTGAGTCCCACCTCGCACCCTGAGCTGAAACGCATGGGTTGGAAAATAATCATCTTACTTGTTTTTATTAATCTATCCTGAATGTATGGGTAGCTCACATTGATTTCGATGTGTAATATTGGAAGTGCTTGGGGTCTTTATTTAGACGTTTGATGACGTTTCTGTGACCAGAAATGCCGTAGGAACTCAACTCTGGGTCGTACATAGCATGAGCCTCTGGTAAAATTGGCTTCCGATACTTTGTTTCGCTTCGTGTCACGGTTTCTAAGACTTGCTGCGTTCCTTCTTGCGGTTGAACAATCCCCACGTGTGGATAGACCACACTCTGTGTATCAGTCCCTCAAACCAGATGAGCCTGCACTCAAGCTGGCGAGCTCGGGGTCTTGAACCCGGGTCCTCTGAATCCCAGTCCGACGCTCTATCCACTGCTCCACCGCCTGGTCAGGCTGTGTATCAGTCCCTGGCTGGGCTGTTCTCTCCTTTTGGCTACTGTGTATGGTGCTGCTGTGAACATTCGTGTGCACGTGTTTGTGTGAGCACACTTTCCACCCTCTGGGCACACATCTGGGAGTGGAATTGCTGGGTCCCGCGGTCGCTCTGTGGTCGACTGTGAGGAACCGCTGGACCGTTTTCAGCAGCGACTGCACCCCCACCCACAGCGGATGAGTGTTGCAACTTCTTAACATCCTCTTGCATGCTAGCGGCTCTTCGTGCTTGGGAAGCAGCATCTCATCGTGGCTGGTTTGCATTTCCCTGACGATTCGTGAAGCCAAGCCTCTTTGTGCGTGCTTGGGGACCAAGCCTGTCCCCCGCAGAGATGCCATGTGTACTTCCTGTCTGGTGTGCAGTGAGCATCCATGCTTATTTTGCACTGGACAATCTCATTTTTCTCTTCTGGGAACTGTCCTCTCCCCACTTTGAGGAGCCGCCCACCCTCCCCTCTTCCTCTCCCTAACATGTGGTACCGGATGGAGGGCACCCTCTTCCTCCTCAACCATCTCCATGGCCGTGGGACTGGCCAAGGGGTGGACCACCTAGAAAGTCGGCCAGAAGTAAGCCAGGAAGCAGAAAGCCTCAAAACGGCTATCAGGGGCTGTGAGGCAGAGGGGTGGTGGGACCAACAGCCTGGAACAGGGAGAAGCAGCCGTCAGCGAGGGCAGGAGGGCAGCACCCGGCCCCGGGGGCCCAACCGGAGCCTCTCAGGTGCCATAGGGACCAAAGCTTCTGTTAGTTAGTGCAGCTGCCACAGACCTACACGACTCTGAGTGGGTTTGCTGCGTTTGAGACGGAAGCCTCGGAAAGACGCAAAGCCCGCCCCCTTCTCTTCAGAGGCTGTCTGGTGACCTTGTAGGCAGGTGCCTGTCTGAGGTCCGGGACCATCTCGCTTGTCGTGTGGAGCCGTCTGCTTTGACATCACCCACGTGGGCCACTCGGGTGGCGAGGGGGGAGCAGCCCACCGTGGAGCAGGTGCCTCAGACAGCTCAGTGTGGGCTTGTCCCACCAACTGACGTCCCCACAGCCCCTGGTGGGCACGGAAGCCTGGGTGTCACGGAGCACAGTACCTGGAATGTCACAGGAAGGAGACAAGCACAGTGGGGTCTCCCATGGGCCAGTGGGCAGCTTCTTGGTGGGAATTCAAACGTGAACTGCAGGAACCGAGGGGGGCTCTGTTGTTCTCTGCGAGCCCAGACCCAGTGCTGAGCACCTCCCCTCTGCCGCAGATGGGGAAACTGAGGCTTGAAGGGGCTGACTCGTTGCCAGGATGCCGCCCAGAATCGGGGCAGCAGCCTCCCGGTGTCCTGAAGAGTGATCCTCAGTGGCTGCTCCCTCAGAGGACGGGCCTGGGGCCGCCTCCGGGCCGTCAGAGCTCACAGTGCCTCGCAGACTGGACACACGATACCCACAGCCCTAGGAAATGGGTCAGAGAGCCCCTTCACACGTGGTATGATTTTTATGTGAATTTAATAGGAATCAACTCTTCCATGGAATTTAGGGGTTTGGCGAAGGTCTACAACTGGCTTTTAAGAGCTTGTGGCTTGGCCAGCCCACATGCGCTGGGAGGTTCCCTTGACTTGTAAGCCCAGAAGGAAAGATAGTATTGATGTTGCTGTACGATTTTCATTTATTCTGCTGAAGTTTCAGTCTTTGCAAACCAGAGGGGACAGTGGGTCTGTGTTCTCCCTCTGGGCGCCGGGCTCCTGACAATGCAGACAGAGTTGGCATCAGACCCGTGCTTGTCCGCGGAGCATGACCTTGGGGCTCAGGCGGAGCTGGGCCTTCGGACGCGGTCTGGGAGGCACTCAGGGAGATAGGCGGGAGGACCACTGAGAAGTGTGGCCGCCTGGGCCATAGAGAGCAGGTCTTGAGCCACTGTCCCCTCTCCCTGGCCCTCCCCATCCCCGGCTCACACGGCCTCATCCAGGCTAAGCCTTGAGTGTTTGGTGATAGTGGTGTACCCCACCAGGAACAGCCACGGGCCCAGGCCCTGCCCGAGAGAGAGAGAGGGCACCTCAGTCCCGTGAACCCTGGCCCCGGCATGCACTTCCAGACACCGAGTGACGTCCTGGGCCTACTGGCTGATCTAGAATGTTCCTTCTGTCTTGCCCACCACTGCTTTCCTGTGGCCCCGAGGATTCTCCCTGGAGACAGTGTGAGATCCACTGATGTGTCTCACTCAGTCTTCTTAAAAAAAAAATACATAGGCCCTGGCCGGTTGGCTCAGCGGTAGAGCGTCGGCCTAGCGTGCGGTGGACCTGGGTTCGATTCCCGGCCAGGGCACACAGGAGAAGCGCCCATTTGCTTCTCCACCCCTCCGCCGCGCTTTCCTCTCTGTCTCTCTCTTCCCCTCCTGCAGCCAAGGCTCCATTGGAGCAAAGATGGCCCGGGCGCTGGGGATGGCTCTGTGGCCTCTGCCTCAGGCGCTAGAGTGGCTCTGGTCGCAACATGGCGACGCCCAGGATGGGCAGAGCATCGCCCCCTGGTGGGCAGAGCGTCGCCCCTGGTGGGCGTGCCGGGTGGATCCCGGTCGGGCGCATGCGGGAGTCTGTCTGACTGTCTCTCCCTGTTTCCAGCTTCAGAAAAATGAAAAAAAAAAAAAAAAATACACAAACAAAACTTTATTTTGAGATGATCATAGATTCACAGGCAGTCGTACGAAACAACACCCTGCAGGTTCCCCCGTCCCCAGAGCACAGGGTCACAACCACGAAATGAACATCAGCGGGGCCCACCTGCCTCACTCAGATGCCACCTGTTTCAGGTCCCCCTTCTGAGAATGTGTTTAGTCCTGTACAATCTAATCCCACGTGTAGGGTCCTGAACCCACAACCACAGTTGCCGAGACCAGCTCCGCCGTGGGCGAGCATGAGAGGAAGGCACTGCAGGACTTAAGAAAAAACACACACAAGACACAACATAGAGAAGAGATGGGTCCAGGGGACTCCCAGCCTCTAGGACTGAGAGCCCAGATCTCTGCAGCCTCATCGTGTGTATTGGTCTCTTTGCTGACCAAGCAGATTAGCAGAACCTGGGTCACATTAATCTACAGTGGATTCAGGTGCAGAGAAAGATGACCACCCAATGCCCCCCAGGCATGCAGGAAAATGGCCACAGGGATCAGCTGCTTCCTATAAACAATCATAGTGCTTGCCGGGGCGGCATTCTGCCCCCGCAGGACTTGGCGTTCCAAAGTCCGCACCAAAGACTTGTCTCAAGGCTGCAGTTTAATCTCTCAGCCATTTTCCTACAGCAGTGACTACAGCTGCACACAGGACCCCTCCTCTGCTCCCTAACCTGAACCCGACCACCACCCAATGCTCTGCATCCCCGCAGTCTTGTCCCTGTGGTCATCGGAGCCCTGCATGGGAAACGCATCGTCGTCCGGAGCCCCCGGGAGGGCGACGTCCCCGCCGGTGGATGAGAGTGGCCTTTCTCGCAGACGTCACAGGGTTTTCCTGTGAGCAGTGTGTTCCTCTGTCCTGCTGCGCCCGGTCCTGCAGCCCAGAGGTGTGTGAGTTTCTTCACACTCACCTGTGAAGGGCCCCTGGGCGTTTCCAGCCTGGGGCTGCTGTGAGCACAGGTGCACAGGCTGTGCGTGGACACGAGTCTCCGTTTCTCAGGAGGAAGGCCCCGGGAGGGGGGCCCGTGGGGTTTGGTGGGAAACAGCCACGGGCTGTCCCTGAGCGGCTGCCCCTTTCCCGTCCTAGCAGCCGTGTGCGCGGGTCCGGCGTCTGCAGCCCGCGTGCCGGCCGGCCGTGTTGTCACTGCCGGATTCCGGCTGTTCTGGTAGCGGTGCGGGGACAGTCCTCTCTTGCAGGGTGAGAGAACAGAGTCCCTGCAAACGCCCCAGACGTGCTCAGGGACCCTCTGCGGTGGAGGCTTCTAGCCAGGCACGGGAGGCAGGAGGATGCCGCCCCGGACTCTGTCTCTCCACGGACCCTCAGGCCCCCTTCACTCCCTGCGAGTCTGTCTCCGAGGGGGACCCGGCAGGGTGCATTTGTGGGCATTTCACCTGCAGTGCCCACCTGTCCGTCTCAGAAAGCCCCGGAGGCCTCCACTGGGCACGACCACCCATCCCGTCTAATTGGCTCCCTTCGCCTGGAACGCGCGCTGTCCCCTAGACCCTCACAGCGGCCCCTCTCGGCTTCAAGTCTCCACGCAGGAGACCCTCTCCCCACAAGGGAGGCCTTTGCTGCCCCGCCAACCAGCACAGCTCCCAGCGGCCACTCCCTACTTCCTTCCTGAGGCTTCCAACCAAACCGCTTTATTTACTGCGTATTACCTGCTGTTTCCCAGCGGAGCGGATTTCTCAAGGAGACAAATGCTTCCAGTGACCGTACAGGGGGGCGTGGGGGGTGGGGTCGGGGAGTAGCACCAGGTGGTGGTGGGGGGGGAGGGTGAGCCTTCACTTTGTGTTTCCAGCTAGAGCACCGGGGAGGGGTTTCTCCAAGAAAACGAAGCGCTTGGCCCAGCAGCTGATGTAAAAGGCTCACTGGGGCCCCTGAGAGGTGGCTCTCTTTCAGGTCAAGGTCAACGCGGGGGTATGGTCCCAGGGCGCTGGTGAGCTCCCCCGTGGGTGTGAGGCCCCGCCCCTCCCGAGGAAAGAGCACGAGCCCGCTTCTCTCCGGCTGGGTGCTTAGCAATGACGCGCTGAGATACGGCTGGTATTTCCTACCTAAATATTTTAAATAAAAAGAAAGATCAGCATGCTTCCCCCCCCCACACACACACACACCACCACCACCACCAGAAATAAAACTGTGGTGTTTAACACACTCCCTCTAAGACTTATCACCTGAACAACTTTATTCCACACAATTAAACTTGCATTTCTACGCCCACCCGCTCAGGACCCAGAATCCAGTGTAGACCCGTTTCTGGGAAACAAACGTTTCCCTCACTGTGTTTTCAGGGGCGTTTGTCTGTGAAGCCTCGCTGAGCACAACTACGAGACACGTGACTCGGTGAGTGCGCTTTGTCCCAGAGGCTGGTTGTGGCGGCTTCGGTCTCGAGGTCCCTTTAAACTCTTAAAATTGTCGAGAACCTCAAAGGACTTTTGTTCCCATGGGTTATACGTATCAATATGTATCCTGTTAGAAATGAAAACTACGCCTGCAAAACATTTGATTGATTCACAAAAAATAACAATGATAAATCTGTTCCATGTTAACAGCCTAAGAAACTGAAATTTTCGGACCAGGCAGTGGCTCAGTGGATAGAGCGTCAACCTGGGATGCTGAGGACCCAGGTTCAAAAGTCCGAGGTCACAGGCTTGAGTGCAGCAGGGTCACCAGCTTGAGCGTGGGATCATAGACATGACCCCATGGTCACTGGCTTGAGCCCAAGATCTCTGGCTTGAGCAAAGAGTCACTGGCTCAGCTGGAAACCCCTGATCAAGGCACATATGAGAAGCAATCAGTGAACAACTAAGGTGCCACCACTATGAGTTGATGCTTCTCCTCTCCCTTCCTCTCTGTCTGTCCTTCTCTCTCCCTCTCCCCCCCTCAAAAAAAAAGAGAAAAAAATGAAATCTTCGATATATAGTTAAGCAACTTCAACAGGCCTCAAAGCAAAGAACACCTCAAAGCGGACCTGTCTCCTCACCATGAATTTCTGAACACTTGTTACATATGTAACTACTTCTGAGCACAATGTAACACTGTTAGGAACAAACAGTTCTGCCCAATTCTTCTCCTGCACTTGAAGTTTGTCTAAGTCACTTATCTGTTATGTTTTTAATCAATTTCTACATATCTCAATCTCTGTCCTGTATCCCTAACCCTGTTCCTATCCCTCGCTCCAAGAGTGGAGCTGACCCATCACTGGGTACACGCGTTTTCAAATTTGCTGGGTGTTGGCGATTTGTGGTCCCAAGGGGTGTTCCAGTTTACGCTGCCAACAGCCGAGCCTCGACTTTTCTCCTCATCCTCAGCAGCACTTGGAACGCCGAGACTTCTTGGTTTTGTGAATCCTGTGGTCATGAAACGGAATTTTACTGTAGTTTAATTTGCATTTCTCTGATTTTCAGTGAGGTCGATCCATTTTTCAAATTTATTTACCATTGGACGGTCTTCTCCCACAAATCACTGTATCGGCTCTTCGAAACAATGTTTGTACGTTCACTATTGAATTTTGTCTTGTAGGATGCTTGACATTATTTTAATCCATTTACTGTATTTCTGGTACAGACATCTTTTTTCACGGGGTGCCATTTTCTTAAATGTGATGATGTCTTTTAATGTATAGTTTGCACTTACTTTTCATGCAAAGGAGTCGTTTTTGTCCTTTCTGGTTTGCGTTTTGGGGGGCTTTTTTTTATAGGGACAGAGATAGAGTCAGAGAGAGGGATAGACAGGGACAGACAAACAGGAATGGAGAGAGATGAGAAGCATCGATCATCAGTTTTCTATTGCAACACCTTAGTTGTTCATTGATCGCTTTCTCATATGTGCCTTGACCAGGGAGCTCCAGCAGACTGAGTGACCCCTTGCTCAAGCCAGCGACCTTGGGTCCAAGCTGGTGAACTTTTTGCTCAAACCAGATGAGCCCACGCTCAAGCTGGCGACCTCGGGGTCTTGAACCTGGGTCCTCAGCATCCCAGTCTGACGCTCTATCCACTGCACCACCGCTGTGGTGTCTTAATAAATAAATCCTTCCCCGCTGCAAATTCACGAAATCTCTCCATGTATTTCTCTATATAGGTTTTCAAGATTCACTCCCCACTTAAGTTTTGTTCACCTGGATTTTACCATTGGGCATCACGTGAGTTGGGAGCTTATTATTTTATTTTTTTCCATGTCAGTAGCAGATTTCCCAGCATCCTCCACTGAATTCCCCCCCCCTCCACCACACCCCCCTCCAACCTGGAGTGGTCCCGCCTGTCTGGGTAGCTCTTCTGGGGAGCTGTGATCCTGTTGCTCTGGTTGTGGGGTGCTTATTAAATCCTGTGGGTCCAGTCCCCGGACAGGGCTGACCAAGTTCTCCAAATTCTTAACTGGTTTTCTGCCTGCTCGCTCCCCATGTCAGAAGAGGAGCGTGGGCGTCACCGGCAGCATTTGCGGGGTCACATGGTTGACCTTCAGTTCCCCCAGGTCCTGCTTCCTGAGTGTAGGGTCATTAATATCCTCTTGACGAGTTAACCCTTCCATCACAATGAATCGTTCCTCTGCTATCCTGGTCCTATTCTGTGTCCTGAAGTCGACTTGGACATTGACAGACCCGTACCACCTTTCTTATGGGTAGAGTCCCAGGATATATTTTTACATTTTTTTACTTTTGATCTACCTGCTCCTGATGTTTAAAGTGCATTTCTCGCAGATGGCTTATACGTGGGTCCTTTTCTCTTTTTCTTCTTCTTTTTTTTAAAGCAGTCTGACAGTTTTTGCCTTTTATTTGAAGCCCTTAGACCATTTATACTTATTGTAATTTTGAAACTGAATTCTTCCTGTTTTATTTCCCACAATACCTTATTTATTTATTTATATATTTTAACTAAACAGTTCATTTCCTTCGAAGAATTTAGAACGCAAGGGCTTCGTAGTCACCCAGGGAGCTGGTGAGATGGGACGAGGGTTAGGTGGGTCTTGTGGAGTGTCTGTGGTCTGCTTGGGGCTAGTCTAGGGGGGGTCTTCAGGGCTGCAGGGACATGAGAGGAGGTACAGGAAAGTGTGGGTGCAAAGGACATTGGCGCAGCAGTGCCCCTGTCCTGGGCTGGCAGAGCCCCACTCTCTGGGCAGGCCCATGCCAGGTCATTGCCCCGGCTTCGACTGGGACCCACGGCTGCTCTCAACAGAGCAGTGCTGGGAACCTGGTGGGAGATGCAGACACTGCCCACTCAGCCGCCTGGGCTCGCCTGCCTGCCTCCTGGCTTAGTGCTGCCCTCCTGGCACCTGCTTCTTCCTTTCTCCCTCCAGAGAGGCACCTGGCTATTTATCTCTCTGGGAACCACTGAGTGTGGACCCCAAGGGAACCCCAAACAGGGTGGACGCCAACCCAGTCCTCCAGTGACAAGCCATGGGAGTCTGCGGCGACTTTCTCCACCTCCGACAGCGTCCTTCTCCTCAGTGGAGGGGCACGGTGGCAATGAAACCCCCTCGCAAGCTGCCGTCAAGACCAAGGGCCTGTGTGCGGACGCAGTGTCCACTGTTAAGGCTCCTTCAATTGTTACTTCCAGTGAAACAGTGTAGGGGGTCTGGAAACCCCCTTGGCCTGTGTTCTAGAGGCAGAGAGAGGAGATGTGACCTGAGGGTGCCCCCCAGGAGTCCGTCACTCAGACCCAGAGGTGGTTTGGGACAACTGCCACTCAACTGGGCTTTTGCTGAAGGAAATAGCAGATGTATAATCTGGTGGCAGGTAGGATAAGAAAGAGAAAACGGGAAAAAGGGGCCCACACAGGACCCCTGTGGCACAGCTCCTGAGGTCCGGCCCATGGGGTGGGTGGGGCGCAGCCCATGGGTAGGAGTCAGTGCTTGCAGGAAGGTGGGGTCACATCAGCTACCAGGGGAAGGTCTTGGGGTGGGGGGGACAGGGCCCTGAGCCCTGGGCCCGCTTGGTAAGGACTGAGGTTTCCAGTTTGGGTGAGCTCAGGGTGAAGCAAGTCTTCTGGCTGCAGGTCAGAGCCCAGGGTGTGAGCATGGGGACAGGTGCAGGAGTGGCTTGTCAGCGTGTCCCTTTTCTTTTGTGTCAATTGAGGGAAAACCTTCGTCTAGCAGATTGTGGGCTGACTGGTCACATGGAAAGGCTGCCATGTGGGCTGTAGGGAGCAGAGACGGGCTTACCCAGGGCAGGGCTCCTGGTACTGAAACACAGCCTCCTGGCCTCTGCTGGGCCGGGGGCCTCTGGCAGCAGGAACAATGTCCCCGGTGTCCCCGGTGTCCCCGAGGCTCTGCTGCTGCTGCTGCTGCTGCTGCTGTTTGTCTACCTGCAGCACAGGCTTCCCTGGAGCTCGCTGGGGCAGATGGCCAGGCCGCCCTCCTCACCTCGGAGCCCTCCTCACCTCGGAGCCCTCCTCACCTCGGAGCCCTCCTCACCTCGGAGCCCACAGAGGACGCCCGGCCACGCCCAGGCTGCCCTCCTCACCTCGGAGCCCTCCTCACCTCGGAGCCCACAGAGGACGCCCGGCCACGCCCAGGCCGCCCTCCTGGCTCTGCTCTGCTGAGGTCGGTCCCTGGCGGCGAGCTCACCAGGTCGGTCCCCAGCAGCGAGCTCACCAGAAGCCCGTGTTTGCTTCTCATCTGTTTTGAACGCAGATGGCGTTTGGTGGCTGCCATCCCCGGGTGGGAAGCGGCTGAACCCCTCGGGCCAGGAGACAACCCACCCCAGGACGCGTGGCGCCAGCTGTTGGGTAACACAGCCCTCCGTCCCCACTGTCTTCCTCCCTGACATTGCCCCCCCCAACACCCACACAGCCCTGCGGCCACCTTGCTTCTTACGTGGGCTTTCAACGCGTGCCATTCACCTCGCCCGTCAAGAAGGCCTGTGCCTCTTGTCTGTCGGCACTTCTGCCCGCGCCAGCTGGTTCCATCATGGTGCCGGGAATGGCTCGTCCTGTCCTGGGCCACCGCCATTCATAACAGCCAGTTGGCAAGAGGCAGGGTACAGGTTCGTGATGTTCCGGCTGCAGACCACGGCTGAGGAGGGGGGCGCCCGCAGGACCGGGCATGCCAGTGGAGAGGCGCAGGGACATGCTGCGTGCTGGTGAAGAGGGGGTGCTGGTGTAGGGGGGGCTTGCTGGTGAGGGGAGGGGCCACACTGGTGTAGGGGAGGGACCACGCTCTTGTAGGGGAGGGGCCATGCTGGTGTAGGGGAGGGCCCATGCTGGTGAGGGGAGGGGCCACACTGGTGTAGGGGAGGGACCACGCTCTTGTAGGGGAGGGGCCATGCTGGTGTAGGGGAGGGGCCACAGTGGTGAGGGGAGGGGCCACGCTATTGTAGGGGAGGGGCCACGCTGGTGAGAGGAGGGCCCACGCTGGTGTAGGGGAGGGGCCACGCTGGTGAGGGGAGCATGCTGGTGTAGGGGAGGGGCCACGCTGGTGAGGGGAGCATGCTGGTGTAGGGGAGGGGCCACGCTGGTGAGGGGAGCATGCTGGTGTAGGGGAGGGGCCACGCTGGTGAGGGGAGCATGCTGGTGTAGGGGAGGGGCCACGCTGGTGAGGGGAGCATGCTGGTGTAGGGGAGGGGCCACGCTGGTGAGGGGAGCATGCTGGTGTAGGGGAGGGGCCACAGTGGTGAGGGGAGGGGCCACACTGGTGAGGGGAGGGGCCATGCTGGTGTAGAGGAGGGGCCATGCTGATGAGGGGAGGGGCCACACTATTGTAGGGGAGGGGCCACTCTGGTGTAGGGGAGGGGCCACAGTGGTGAGGGGAGGGGCCACGCTGGGGAAGCAGCTGGAGCCCACGCTAAATCCATCCCCCCTGTGGTGTGGGTGTGCTGGCTGGTCAGTCAAACCTGCTGCTGCGCAGACAAGAACAAGATCTTCTCTTCTTGGACATCGCAGCTTCTCCAGTTCCGAAGCGAGGAGACAGCTGTGCCCCTGCTCTTACCCAGCAGATGAGACCCCACTGGAACACACACACACACACACCCGCTTGCAGGAGCCTCCTGACACCTGCCGTGCACCCGCTGTGCTCAGTGGAAGACACGAGCCTCACAGAGCTGGCTGTGGCCTGCGGCTCATTTCTCTCAGCTGCCCCGAGACATAAGTGCTCTCACTACCCCCGCTTTGCCCACCCCTCCCCCACGCAGAGAGCTGAATCCGCGTGTCCAGGACCACAACATCGGCAGGAGTCTGAGCTGCACTTGACGCAGCTCGGGTGTTTGGATCGCTGATGTTACTCTTCTGCACGGTCAACACCCGAGTCCCTACCCGAGCCAGTCGTCTCAGCCCCCATCCCGGGAGTTAGCTCGGGGCGTTCAGAGACGTGCTGTTGCCCAGCACGGAACCTTTGATGACCTCTTCAGAAGGTCAGAGGCCCTGCCCCAGGGAGGACTCCGTGGTCTCTGGGTCTTGTCCCACTCTGGGGTCCTAGGATCCTGGGAATCAAACACGGAGGCTGTCCTTCAAGCACGTGACGGTGACGCTCCGGGCCAACCTCCGCACCTCCGTGTCGCCTGGACCGCACGGGAGCGCAGTGTGGGGAGGTCAGTGCCATCTGATCGGTCCTGGTCCTTCTGCACAGCCTGGAAGGGAGACGTGTTCTCCTCTGGAACCTTGTCAGCGCCGAGGACGAGGACTCTCTCCCCTGCCTGGGCCCACCGGGCGCCTCCTCGTTCTCCCAGTGGTTGTATGTGAAGGACAGAACCGTCGTGTGGCAAGAGCGGGACCTGAGGAAAGGAGGCCAAAGGGCAAGGGGTGCAGGACACGGTGGCCTTGGCATCTGGGGCTGGAGCCACGGAGGGAGGAGGCTGGAGTCACAGGTGGATGGAGCCAGGGCAGGTGTTAGGGGCAGAAAGAGGCAGCCACCCTGGGGCAGGCGGGGGAAGGTCCAGGTATCGGCATGCGGGAGGGTGAGGAGGGCCATTCCTGCCCTTCGGGTGGTGGCAGGGCCAGGTCCCAGGTCCTGAAGAGACTTGTGGGACGTTGAGCCACCTCTTTGACCTGTGACCGTCTTCCCCTAGTCTCTACTTACACGGGCACGTTGCCTCCTCCTCCTCTCACCCTGCCTTCTTCCCGTCAGACCTGTGGTGACACTGGGGGCAGCCAGATAACCCAGGACTATCTCCCTGTCTCAAGACCCTTAGCTTAATCCCGTCAGCAACGTGCCCTTTGCAAGGGTTCCGGGGACTAGGATGTCACGTCTCTGGGGCTGTGATTCAGCATACCACACTGTCCCCAGGCCAGGGCCGGGCAGTGCCCTGGAAGCAGCACTTCGGTGGGGAGTGGGGGGGGGGGGGGAGGACAAAAGCCTGAGTGGAGACTGATGTGTAGGTTAACATACAGGCCTGGTGAATTACTGCGTCAGACTTGGGGTCACCAGAGAGTGACGGGGATACCATGGATCCTCATCCTAGGGCACAGGAAAGGGACAGAGAGGGACCAGGGGAGTAAGTCTGCCTTGTGTATGGGTCGTGGGCTTGTTCCTTCGGTCTGGACCTCGTGTCCATCATCTGTGCCTCCTCCAACAGTCTTATCCTTGGACTGTTTCCATTCACCATTGACCCCCCCCTCCAGGCCTGGCACACACAGGACACTGGATAAATATTTGTGTAATAGGCAGATTACCTTCTCTCTAGCAATCTGAGCTGAAACTAACATGAAATGAGATTTCTGCAAAACTGCCAAAAAGTTATTGTTCAACTCTCCTTGCAAATTTCTGAACTCCTGAGGCCAGTACATTAAAAAAAAAAAAAAAAAAAGTCATGGAATTCAGTTTTTGACCTTGTAATCCTTGCCTTATCAGGAAAATACTACAAAAATATCCTCTAACGCACGGCCTCGTGAATGGAGGGCCTCGTGTCATTAGATTTGATTAGTAAAAAGTCAATCAAATATGAACAGATATCCCGGGGTGACTAGTGGTCCCCCAAAAGGTGTGTCCACCGGGACCTCATGATGTGATCGTATCTGGAATAAGGATCTTTGCCGATACAATCAAGGTACAGATCTTGAGAGGAGAGCATCCTAGGTTGTCTGGGTGGGTCTGGGATCTGGTGACTGGGGTCCTCCTGAGGCTCAGGAGAGGGAGACTGGAGACGGAGAGGCCACGTGAAGACGGAGGCTGAGGCTGTGTTAGAACCCGTCGGAGTCCGAAAAGACCAGTGTAACAGGCTTTACTGAAAGGAAGAAAGGAACCCTGCCAGGCTGACTCGTCAGGGAGAGTCGCGCCAGGCACAGGCTAGGACAGGGGTCCCCAAACTCTTTTCACAGGGGGCCAGTTCACTGTGCCTCAGACCGTTGGAGGGCCGGACTATAAAAAAAACTATGAACAAATCCCTATGCACACTGCACATATCTTATTTTAAAGTAAAAAGACAAAACTGAAATAAATACAATATTTAAAATAAAGAACAAGTAAATTTAAATCAACAAACTGACCAGTATTTCAATGGGAACTATGCTCCTCTCACTGACCACCAATGAAAGAGGTGCCCCTTCTAGAAGTGCGGCGGAGGCCGGATAAATGGCCTCAGGGGGCCGCATGTGGCCCGCGGGCCGTAGTTTGGGGACCCCTGGCTAGGACGTGCTTTTTTAAGGGTTTAGGGGCGGGGGAGCAGGAAGGGTCGTGGGGCATTTAGCCGATTGGCTACTGGACAGAGGATGGTCTTTCATGGAAGTTTGAGTATGTTTAACTTCTAGCGGTTTCCAATCACCCAGGACTCCTCGGCGTATGACGTCAGACATTCCTCTGTGGTTGGTCATCTGCGGCAAGCCCTGAAGCGAGACTTACCGGCCGGGTGAAAGACATGAGACCTAAGAGGTTGGACTGGGGCTGCCATGAAGCCAGAAGGCCTGGAGCCTCTGAGAGCTGGAAGGCACTCTCCCCCGGAGCTCTGGAAGCGGCGTGCCTCTCCCTGGACCTTAGACTCCCAGCCTCTAGAAGTGTGAGACATGGGTTTCCTACAGCTTAAAGCCGCCACGTTTGTGGTGTTTGTTACAACAACCACAGGTAACTCACCAAAGACCACGCTAGTGCCAGGGGTGTGGCCTCCGTGTGCATGCGCCTGAGGCTACCGACGCCTGGGGGGTGGGGGGGAATGCTGTGGTCAGTAGGAGGCAGAAAACCCTGATCGAGCCACAGAGGGGAGCAGGTTTGCTGAGACTGGGTGCCGGCGGCTGTGCTCAGCTAGGGTGACCCGGCGACTCGTAAGTCTGACCGAACGGTCCTCAGGTCCAGTCCCCGCTGACGTGAAGTGTTGAAGGGACAGTGGTGGCCCCTTCTGTTCCAGCTGAACGCGGGACGAGGTCCCAGTGGGACGGTCACATCAACTGTTCCCTGCGGCTGATGTGTTCCTCTTACCGGCTTTTTAAAATCTGAGTGTCTGAAACTTGATTCGGGCAAGAGAACAAGGAATTAAAGTGACTTCTGCTACTTAGTCAATAATGGGGATAGGGAGTGATAGGGACAAATAAAGAGTGGAATGAGCCCTGGCCGGTTGGCTCAGCGGTAGAGCGTCGGCCTGGCGTGCGGGAGTCCTGGGTTCGATTCCCGGCCAGGGCACACAGGAGAAGCGCCCATCTGCTTCTCCACCCCTCCCTCTCTCCTTCCTCTCTGTCTCTCTCTTCCCCTCCCGCAGCCGAGGCTCCATTGGAGCAAAAGATGGCCTGGGCGCTGGGGATGGCTCCTTGGCCTCTGCCTCAGGCACTAGAGTGGCTCTGGTTGCAACATGGCGACGCCCAGGATGGGCAGAGCATCGCCCCCTGGTGGGCATGCCGGGTGGATCCTGGTCGGGTGCATGCGGGAGCCTGTCTGACTGCCTCCCCGTTTCCAGCTTTGGAAAAATGAAAAAAAATAAAATAAATAAAATAAAATAAATAAAATAAAAAGAGTGGAATGAACAGACCTGGAGGGGGCATCTGCACAGTGGGGGAGCCCCCAGGGAGAAGGAAGGGACCAGGAGGGGAGGCCGCTGGAGGGGGAGGGGCAGCAGAGAGAGGGGTGCCCCCAGGAGCACTGGAAGCTGCAGAAGAAGGGAGGGGCAGGCTCTGAGGAGCAGAGGCGGCAGGAGGACTGGCCCAGAGGAGAGGAGCCCGAGAGGGGCCAGCACTGCCCACCTGTCCAGCCCCTGTCACACCTGGCCCAGGTACCTGCTGGCCCACCTGACTGGGAGCAGCAGCCCCACGCCCATCCCCCTCTCGTGACCCCCGAGACCTCAGC
The DNA here is from genome assembly GCF_036850995.1 of Saccopteryx leptura. Lineage (NCBI taxonomy): Eukaryota > Metazoa > Chordata > Mammalia > Chiroptera > Emballonuridae > Saccopteryx > Saccopteryx leptura. Next base: position 120,018,628 of record NC_089509.1, read on the forward strand.
TCCAAAGGTCCCCCTTCACACCATCCTTAGTCTCTATTCTGGGGTCTTGCTTGCTTCCAGAAAGCACACACACATTCTATCAGGGAGTAACCACTTTTAGCTTTTCTAAAAATAAAACTTCATACAGTATTTTAGAATAGTTTTAGATTTACGGAGAATTTGCAAAGACACGGCAGATTCCCATCCACCCGGTTTCCCTCTCGTGTCAGCGCCCGGTGCCGTGGGGTGTGCTTGCCACCGTCTGCAAACAGACGTCTGCGCCCTGTGAGAACAAACGTGCTTCTCCCCGAGGGCCTTTCCCTGGTCCCGGCCCCATCCCGGGTCCTGGTGTCTTTACTCAGCACGGCTCTGCAGGCTCCTGGCTGTGAGCGGTGAGCTCCTCCCACTTGCCTTCTTTCTGATCACTGGGTAAGTCTCAGGGAGGACGGGCCAGGCATGTCAGAGAAAGCCTTGATGTTCTTCTGATTAGACTGGATTGTGTGTTTCGGTAGGAAAAAAAGCATGGGAGTAGCAAAGTGCCCTCTGGTCATACCCGGACCAGGGGCCCCTCCTACCCTTCCTGTCCACATGACACATCTCTGTTGGTGTTGGCCTTGGTCACCTGGCTGCAGAAGTATGTTCCGGCTTTCCTCTCGAAGAAGTTGCTTTTTTCCTTCCATTGCATACCCACAGCTACACTGCTCACAAAAATTAGGGGGTCAGGGGACGTGCAGATACTCCAGTACTCTCAGCCTTTTGTCGAGTGCATTTCCACCAATGAAATAAAAGTTGGTTTTGCATCTCCTTTGCATAATTGAACAACTTTCTTTGACTTGTCATTGGCTCTTCTGATGTTCTTGTGTAATAAAAATAAAAACATCAAATGCTTCTTCTTTTTTATCGCTTCATATTCATTTTGAAATGTCCCCTAACTTTTGTGAGCAGTATACTTTCTGCCCCTGTGCCAGAAGCAAGCCATTTCTCCAAGGAACCAGGTTCCTTTTGATTGCAGATGGTGTTAGAGACCAAGATCTCAGTGCCGGGTGTGCTCACCGCTCCTGGGACATCACAGCTTGTGGGCCTTCTCAGCAGACGGAGCCAGGGAGCAGGGCATCTGCCCCATCACTGCTGTCATCATGGGGCCATCCAGGGCTCGTGGGCGGACTGATCCCACTCACCCCAGTGTCACAGCACAAATCATTCCCCAGCGGTTAAACCATCAAAACACACACTACTGTTCGTTCACAGAAATGAATCGTGGAGTCAGCAAATAGGCTGAGCGATCAGAAATTAAGAAAGTGCCCGTTCGTCGCGCCCTGCCCTCCTTCGTGGACCGGCTGTGTGCGTCCACGGGCGCCTCTGTCCGGGACGACGCCACCAGGCCATCTCCTGTGCTAACAGGTCAGGAACATGCTGATGTCTTGCACCTTTTCTGTGAGTGCTGCGGGCTGCGTCCTGATGCAGGACTCCGAGCAGCGTGTTCCTCTAGCTGTCTCCTTGTAGGACATCGGAGCTCTTCCCGGTGTTGGTGGGGGCGGCGGCCTGTTTGGCTGGTGCATCCTACACCCCAAGGACCCTGCAGGGCTAAGACGGCATCTGCCCCTTCGGTTCTTTTCTTAGCATGTCCTCCTAACACTAGGGAATTCCCGGGCCAACAGCATGCACCTTGTTTCTGCCCCGGTCTCTGCTGTGACGCTGACACGTCTACACCGGGTTTTCATGCACCATTGTCCCCGCTTCAGAGCATCCTGGCAGCCGGAGTCCCGTCTTCCAGTTCCCTCGATCCTTAAAAAGTCTTGTTGGTTTTTTTTGTTTGTTTGTTTTTTGTTTTGAAGTATTATCCAATCTTTTAGGTGTTACTTTGTGTTTATTTGGAGTCTAGTGACGGTAACATTGTTTTATGTGTTTGTTGCTGTTGATTCTATCCTTCGCTCCTTTTCTACCGGGAACCTTCCCCTTTTCTTTATTGCTTTATAAAAGATAATCAGTATAGTCCAAGGATTATAGAAGAGTAAGAAGTGTTCTGAGCTAAATGTACAACTATATTAAAGGTATATTAAAGGGGGAAAAAATAGGGTTTGGGGAAACAAGGCGGGAAAGAGGAGTAGGTGATACAACAGCCTCCCCCCCCCCCCCTTCCCCGTGAACCAAGGCCCCGCTCACTTCAGAGTCTGATGGCAAGTAAATGAAATGAGGGCTAACTGAATAGAAACCAAGCGTCACGGCAGCTCTGACATCTGTCCCAGCTGCAGCGAGTTCGGCGCAGAAGGAAACGGCATCGGTGACAGAGACCAGGCTGCCCGTGCTCTATGGTGGCTATCGGTCCCCCCCCACCCCCCTCCCTGGGCTGCTGGGGCCCATGCTTCCAGTCACACCATACGATGGTGAAAGCTCGCCTTTGCTCCTGTTGGGACGACTGGTCACCCAAACCTTGTCTCCTTCCTTCACGTCCCAGCCCAGAATATTCCAGACGAATTAAGGGGGTCACTGTGGAAGGGGGATAATGACAGCAAGTCCCTGAGCTCGTGGGCAAGGCCTTGCGACACTCTGGGCATCGGGAGGATGAAAAGAAAGTGGTTTCGCTGCACGCAAGCATCGGTTCCTGCACAGCACACGCGGCAACACCGCGTGTTGTTAAAAAGTAAGATCACTTCTTACTTTTCCATAATCCTTGGACTATACTGATTATCTTTCATAAAGCAATAAAGAAACGGGGAAGGTTCCCGGTAGAAAAGGAGCGAAGGATAGAATCAATGGCAACAAACACATAAAACAATGTTATCGTCACTAGACTCCAAATAAACACAAAGTAACACCTAAAAGATTGGATACTACTTCAAAACAAAGAAACCAACAAGACTTTTTAACGATCGAGGGAACTGGAAGACGGGACTCCGGCTGCTAGGATGCTCTGAAGCGGGGACAATGGTGCATGAAAACCCGGTGTAGACGTGTCAGCGTCACAGCCGAGACCGGGGCAAACACCCAAGGCAAACCACGGGAAGAAAACCTTCCGCCGAGGACTGGAGACGTTCACGCTGCAAGCAAGCTTCACGCTGGTGGACACTCAGGGCCACAGGGGTTGACTCAACAGTGGAAATCTGAGTGTCACTTCAGGGGAAAGGGCCCCGCTTGGCTGAGGACTGCTGGGCAGTCGTCCAACGAGCTTCAGCGCCTGTAGGGCCCCCAGGGACTCGCCCGCTCACCGGTTTGCCAGGTCCTTGCCTCCTTGTCGTCCCAGCAGGGCTGCCCCTGACGGCTTTGTCACAGGGTGCTGTCCCCACTAACCAGCATCCCTATCCCGTCTCTCCTTAAGGTCTCCACGGGACTCGTTAGAACAGACACCACCATGTTTCTCACCGGCTCTCTGCCTGTCTCTCCCGCAATGGACAGAACAGCCCGCACACGGAGTGCGTAGACCCTTTGGTCACAGTTGTCTCTCTGGCCTGTCGGGGTGGCTGCCCACAGGACATGCACAGGATAGGCACAAGTGTCACCCGGGCGAGCAGACCTGCCAGCGTCCCAGCCCACCCTCAGCAGGGGTGCAGTGTGGGCTGTCCAGTGTGGGCAGCTCACTCCGGAAGGGGCTGAAGGTCATGGTCAGGACGCTTCTGGAATCACGGAGCCGGGGAAGAGCCCACCTAGCTGTGCCCGCTGGCTCTGTCCTCCGTGTGCCGTTCCCGGCGGCCACAGACCAGCAGCCCCAGTCCTCCCCACGCGGCTCTCAGCTGCCAGTCTAACCTGAGAGACAGTCCCAGTCCAAGCTGACAGCTGCCCAGGTGCCCTGGGACCCGTCCTCAAGGACCCAGGGCCAAGCCCCTATGTGCTGGCTTTTACGAGTTTTGGGTATTCAATGCAGTGAGACTCTGTGGAGTACAGAGAACATGCTTGCTCACATGTAGAGTGCACTCTGTTGTACTGCCAGGCAGAGCATGGTGTCCACTGGGTGTGCCATCTCTCCAGCAGTGACCAAGTCACAACACCGGTGCTGGAACCCGGTGGGCTGAGCCACCTGGTGCTGCTCCACCCCCCCCAGGAAAGAGTGCGTGTATGTGTGTATGTACTATGTTCATGAGTGTACCTGTATGTACATGTGCGAGTGTGTACTGTGTCCATGTGTGTGCACAGCTGTGCATGCATGTGGTATGTGCCTGTGTCTGTGTCTGTGCTTGTGTGCATGTACTGTGTTCATTCATGAGTGTACATGCATGTACATGTGCGAGTATGTACTGTGTCCACGTGTGTGCTCAGCTGTGCATGCATGTGGTATGTGCCTGTGTATGTGTGTGTGCTTGTGTTCATGTACTGTGTACCTGTATGTACATGTGCAAGTGTGTACTGTGTCCATGTGTGTGCTCAGCTGTGCATGCATGTGGTATGTGCCTGTGTCTGTGCTTGTGTGCATGTACTGTGTTCATGAGTGTACATGCATGTACATGTGCGAGTATGTACTGTGTCCATGTGTGTGCTCAGCTGTGCATGCATGTGGTATGTGCCTGTGTATGTGTATGTGCTTGTGTGCATGTACTGTGTACACATGTATGTACATGTGCGAGTATGTACTGTGTGCATGTGTGTGCTCAGCTGTGCATGCAAGTGGCATGTCCATGTGTGTAGTGCCGTATGTGTGCACATATGCATGTACACATGCATGTGTGCACATGTGTGCATGCACAAATAATTGAGAAAACATTTGGAAAGTGGGGAAATTTTATGAAGTAGAAATGTGCTCTCCTGACTCCACTCCAGCATAAACAGCAAAGCCGGGAGAAAGTGTGCTCAGAGACCACGCTGTCCGGAACGGGACTTCCACCTCTGTCTTCACCTGTCATGTTGACAGGGGCTCTTCCCTGGGGAGTCCTGGGGACCCTCAGGGCCCCTTGCCCTTGTTACTACCCACCCTACGATGTCGGGCTTTATGAACAGGTTTCCCTAAGGGGCAAACACCAGCCTCGGATATAACTGTCTCTGGTGGTCACCCACTGTCAGATATAACCGTCTCTGGTGGTCACCCACTGTCAGATATAACCGTCTCTGGTGGGCACCCACTGTCAGATATAACCGTCTCTGGTGGGCACCCACTGTCAGATATAACCGTCTCTGGTGGGCACCCACTGTCAGATATAACCGTCTCTGGTGGGCACCCACTGTCAGATATAACCGTCTCTGGTGGGCACCCACTGTCAGATATAACCGTCTCTGGTGGGCACCCACTGTCAGATATAACCGTCTCTGGTGGGCACCCACTGTCAGATATAACCGTCTCTGGTGGGCACCCACTGTCAGATATAACCGTCTCTGGTGGGCACCCACTGTCAGATATAACCGTCTCTGGTGGGCACCCACTGTCAGATATAACCGTCTCTGGTGGGCACCCACTGTCAGATATAACCGTCTCTGGTGGGCACCCACTGTCAGATATAACCGTCTCTGGTGGGCACCCACTGTCAGATATAACCGTCTCTGGTGCTCACCCACTGTCAGATATAACCGTCTCTGGTGGGCACCCACTGTCAGATATAACCGTCTCTGGTGGTCACCCACTGTGGGAAACTCGGAATATAACCGTCTCTGGTGGGCACCCACTGTCAGATATAACCGTCTCTGGTGGGCACCCACTGTCAGATATAACCGTCTCTGGTGGGCACCCACTGTCAGATATAACCGTCTCTGGTGGGCACCCACTGTCAGATATAACCGTCTCTGGGGGTCACCCACTGTCAGATATAACCGTCTCTGGTGGGCACCCACTGTCAGATATAACCGTCTCTGGTGGGCACCCACTGTCAGATATAACCGTCTCTGGTGGGCACCCACTGTCAGATATAACCGTCTCTGGGGGTCACCCACTGTCAGATATAACCGTCTCTGGTGGGCACCCACTGTCAGATATAACCGTCTCTGGTGGGCACCCACTGTCAGATATAACCGTCTCTGGTGGGCACCCACTGTCAGATATAACCGTCTCTGGTGGGCACCCACTGTCAGATATAACCGTCTCTGGTGGGCACCCACTGTCAGATATAACCGTCTCTGGGGGGCACCCACTGTCAGATATAACCGTCTCTGGTGGGCACCCACTGTCAGATATAACCGTCTCTGGGGGGCACCCACTGTCAGATATAACCGTCTCTGGTGGGCACCCACTGTCAGATATAACCGTCTCTGGTGGTCACCCACTGTCAGATATAACCGTCTCTGGTGGGCACCCACTGTGGGGAACTCGGAGGCGGAGGCTCTCCGTACGTCCAGGGCCCAGAAACGCGGCTCCGGTTTAGAGCTGGCAGACTGTGAGGTTACAGCAAAGGCCCACGACTGGTTTCCTTTAAAACCTCATAGTTTCATAAGAAGCTGACGTCAGCCAGCTGGGTGTTCACTACTGTCCTTGCCTGGAAATGTCAGGTCCAGCAAAGGAAAGGTTCACCCCAGGCCAGTAGCACCTTCGGGGGGGCTGACCCTTGCCAGAGGGTGTGGACACTGTGTGTTTCCCCACAGATGCACCCAGATGGAGTCCCACAGCCTCCGCCCCTCGTTCACTCTGTTTCTGTGGATCTCATTTGACTTCCAGATGACTTTAATGATTGCTTTTAAAGGAGCACATCTTGCCCCTGGCCACCCCCAGGCTGCACCAAGTGATCCTCTCTGAAGCCAGGGGTGTGTTTTGAATCAAAACTGCCTGCCTGACTGCCAAGATGTGGGCTCGGAGATGATTCTTTGACTTTTCTGGATGCCACAGAGGCAGCTGCGTTCTCCGGGGGAGGCAGGACTCTATCCTTCGGTCGTGGTCACGTACGGACCCGACCTTGTTGGGCCCAGGGTCCTGCCTTCCGGGATGGTGTTCTTGTGTGGGAGGGAGGAGACACATGAGTAGCCCACATCCTCGTGACCAAGTCCTCCTCCAGGCTGGGCACTGGGCTTGCCTGTGGGAAGTTCAACACACACCCCAATTTTCTACCTGAGCCAAATGAGGGAGCGGTGGCTAGTGGTCAGGGTCCGAGTTGGGGTGAGTGCTCTGGAGCCAGTCTGCCTGGCCCCCTGCCTGGCCCCCTGCCTGGCCCCCTGCCTGGCCCCCTGCCTGGCCCCCACTACACACTCCTGGACAGTCCGAACCTCAGACTCTCCATCCGGAAAAGCAGGGCCTCGCGGAGCAGAGGTCATCCGGGGGCAGTATCGGAGCCCCTGCTGGTCCTAAGCTCTCCATATCAGCCAGTAACAATGTTGATGATAACAGCAGTAACAGACGATTTAGTGTGACTTAATGTGGCCAAAACATTACTACATACGTCACCTCTGACCATCACCGCAGGGGCTGGAGGGGGTAGGGGAGGCGTTCTGCTCCCCAAGGGAACCGGGCTGGGCCAGGGCACTGGTCCGAGACCACAGGTGAGAGAGCTGAGGTCATTGCAGGGTCTCCACCAGCCAGTCTGGGCTCAGCTTGCAGACTCCCAGGCTGCCCGCACGCCGGCTCCCAGGGCGTAGGCCCGAGGTGAGGGCCCGGGTGGGCTGTCTAAGGTGTGTGGGCCCAGGATGCCAAGGGCCGGTGAGATCCGGCGCCGTGACCGGGTTAGGGCGCCAGCGCCAAGCAATGTCAGGAGCAAGATGCATGGGGTGAAGAAGGGGCTGTTTCCTTGGCAACGACGGCTTTTCTCGATGACATTATGTTTTGTTTTTCCACATAAATTAGCAGTGTTGATGGCAGGGGCACTGGGCGAGATGAGAGGGTTTGTGAGGTCACAGTCGGCACACAGCAGGGCCAGGATCGAACAAGGATCCTTCCAGCCCCCAGGCAAGGTTCCAAGACTTGAACATGCTCTCAATTAAAAGACATATCCCGGAGGATTTTTTTTTTTTCCAGAAAATAAGAAAGGATACCCAGAAATCCTTCTGCATGAATTACACACACTAGCTTTAGGGCACATTGAAAGACTTGAACATGGGAAGGAAGGAAACGGTGTCCTCGAAGCAGAACAGGGAATATGTGCCCTGTAGTCGCGGACACGGGACACTTTGTTCCTCCCGGTCCTGGGTCCTGACCGCAGCCGGAATGTCCCGGAACCCGGGCTCTCAGTGTAGCAGTTACACCGAGTAGAGGAGCTTCTGTTGGAACGTCAGGGGCTGGAGAAAGGCCCTGAACTTGCACTTGGAAAGCAAGGGGTCAGGTGGTGGCCCTTCTTGGAGCAGCCCTGGGCCTTGTCCCCTCAGCTGTAGACAGGACAAGAGAGTCCACTCTGCGGGTGTCCTGAGGACAAAAGGAAGCGACGACGTGGGTACCCAGCACAGGCCTGGCACGGAGCAGTCCGGGGGCACGCGCTCAACCGGGTTAGGAAAACAGGCAAACACACGACTGGGGCTGGGACTCTCGCCCCCAGAGAGGTTGGGCCGGGGCAGGTCTGTAAAGTGGGAAGATGAAGGAGGGACAGCCAACCTGCAGCCACCTGCTCTCACGCCCACGGCCTCACAGCCCCGCCCACGGCCTCACGGCCCCGCCCACAGGCCCACCCACAGCCTCACAGCTCCGCCCATGGCCCTGTGACCCCGCCCACAGGCTCTCGGCTCCGCCCAGGGCCTCATAGCTCTGCCCATGGCGCTGAGGCCCCGCCCACAGTCCCACGGCCCCGCCCATGGCCTCGTGGCCCTGCCCCACTGTCCTGGCAATCTGCCTCAGCGCAGCCTCCCCGCGCTGCTCCTTTCCATCCCTGGTAGAAGCGCTTTGAAGTGACTCCAGCGCTGGGTTCCAGGCGGGAAGCCGCCGAGCTAACCCAACACCAGGCCCCCGGTGCCAGTGCATTTTGAACGGGAAAATGCACCGACCCGTCCAGGTTTTCCATTCAGATTGGACTCCTGCCCTGGTCTCAGTCCTGATCCAGAAGTGGGAGAGAATCTGACCCAGAGGACTGGGTGCTGGGCAGACCCTGTCGGGCGAGGCCAAGCACGACCGGGCAGGGGAGGCTCCTTGCGTGTGAGAGCCACCAGTGACCCCCACAACGCGACGCTGCCCGGGCCGGAGCTCGCACAGCTGCCTTGGACGCAGGAGCCCGGAGCATCCCAGGGCAGGCACAGGGCCCCGGCCTGGCCCAGCCTGTGAGGGAATTGTGTTTATAGAGCGGCAGAGGCAGGGCAGGCAGCCAGCCTGGAGGAGGCTCCCCTCTGCCTGAGGGAAGAGATGCGGAGGAAGAGCTTGGTGATTAAAAAGCCTCCTCTGTCGGTGTGGAGATGCCATTTCTGGCCCTGTTCTTCCCCTTTACGGGTAGATGAAGAAAGATCAGACAGTGGTGGGAAAACTCCAGGAAAATAATTCATTGCAGTTCTTGCGAAGTGAGTCCTTCAGAGAAGGACTGCTGCCCATCCAGGGTCCACCGCAGCCCAGCCAGCCGGCCTAAAGGCACTTGTTTATGCTCGTGGCTGAGAGAAAGGGTGACCGGTCACCCCTCAGAGGTGAGGCCCTGGGTCCCCCTGCTGCCCGAGTGCTGCCTGCTGACTTCTGGGAAATTGTCATTGGACAAGGAACCCCCCTGGTCCAAGGTTATGTCCCCAGGGGCTGTCCAAGGTCAATGACAGGCTGAGGCACAGAGCCCCTGGACCCACCCACTGCAACTGGGGACAGTCCTGAAGAGCCAATCTGGCTGCACAGCTGAGGGGCACCGGGGCCTCTGTTGCTGCCACAGGGCGAGCCAGCACCCCCCACCCAGTCTGAAGTCTGAACACCCTCACCTTGTTTATATATTTTCACATCAATTTCTAAGGAGTAACGCTCTGAAGTGGGTCTTCAGCCACAAGTGACTGTCTCTTCCAGGAAACCCTGCTGTCTCGTTAGCATTAGAGAGAGAAGCGTTCGTCCCTGGAAGGGCCTAGGAGTTAACGGGGTCCAAATCCCTGGCATTACAGGCGAGGAAACTGAGGCCCCAGAGACACTTAGTGGGTCTGGGAGGTCCTGCGCGTGGGGCAGGGCAAGAGCCTGGGGGTGACTCGTGGGGGCCTGAGCACGTTGGGGTGGCTCTGCAGGATCAAGGAGGTGGCCTGGGGGTGGCTGGACACCCTGGACTGAGGCTGCGAGGCCCTCATGCCCAGGCGGTGCCTGCCACCCGTGGGGAGGACATCCTTGGCTAACAGCATCCATCCAGAGTCTCAGGAGACTCAGTCGCCTGCCCAGGCCATACAGCAGGTGACCGTGGGCTGGGATTGGACAGGCATCCAGCCTGCACCCCTCAGGTGACGCCCCCTGAACCCTGCCGGGCTGCCAGGTGGGAGGTGCCATGCTTGCCCACTTCCCACAGTGGCTCTGAGGGAGGTGGCTCCAGCTGGCATGAGAGAGAGGCCTTGAGGGCCAGACAGGAGCTTGTGCGCCTAACGCCCCACAGCTGATGACCTCAGCGTCCGGGCTGACCTAAGCACTGCTCGGTGATGGCAAATCTCCGTGGACTAAGGGGCCACTGACACACACAGAGGGCCCGTGTGGGTGCCTGAGGCTGGGAGGGTGACCTGCCTGCAGGCCTGGGGCCACAGGACCTCCACCTTCAGGTGAGGGCCTGGCAGCCATCAGCCAGGCGACCATAAACAACTAGACATGGTGCCCGTGAGGGTGTGGGAAGCCACTGGAACACTTGTGCCCCGGGATGGACTGTCCCTCTCCTACCTAATCCATGGCAGGGTCACCCTTGAGGGACTGGAGTGCCCAAGAGGCATGGCCAGGGGACACTCAGAAGAGGTGGCACTCGGCAGAGTGGGTGCATCACGTCCCACATTTCTAACGTGTCCCAGGGCCAGAGGGAGACCCAGTGCTTCCCAGTGGGAGTCTGCTCTTAGGGACAGGAACGCAGGTGCCCGAGGACAGGGCTTTGCAGCCCAGCGAAGATGAGAGGGGCTGGGACCTAGGACAAGGCACTTCAGAAGGGTTTGAGGCCAAGACCCGCTTTCAGGTCCAGCTGCCCCACCACACAGGGGCACGTCCTGGTCACCCTGTCCTCTGCGTCCTTTAGGAAACACCCCACCCCCCACCATCCTCACAGAAACGGCTCTTGGAGGACGTTAATGGGGAAGGGGACCGAAAGGTCTTAGGATGCAGCTTGTCACCCTGGACCCGATCCCGGCACCAGGACTCAGAAGACGCAGTGATTCTGCGTGGGGCTGTTCCCAGAACTCCCACTTCCTCCGAAGCAAGTCCCTGCTGCCAGCCCAGCACAGCCTCCTCCTCCCTCTGCTGCTGTGGGCACCCAGCAGCTGTCCTGGGCTGGTCCCGTGGTGGGTGTGGCCAAGCCTGGCTCCCAGTGACCACTTGTGCCCCCAGCTTCCTGCCCTCCTGGCTTTTCTCCCCGGCATGGGGCTGCCAGCCGCTCCCACAGAGCTGGCTGTAGGGGCAGCAAGGGGACTCGGAGGAGAGACTGTGCTCCTGCTTGTCCTCGGGTCCTGCTGAGCAGCCCCCAGCGCCTCCTCCTGCGCCTCAGCCGGAGAAGGGCTGACCACCACCGCCCGGTTCCAGCTCTCACGAGGAGCCGTGAGGATCTGGAGCCCAGGCCTGGCTCGGCCCGGAACCCCCGCCCCAGAAGCCAGGTGGGCGTTGCAGGTGTTTGCCCGGCGGGGCTTGGCTCAAAGGAGCCATTGAGAGGTGGAGCGAATTGGCTGCCACCCACCTGGAGGAGTTTCCTGGTGTGGGTGCTCAGCGGGAGGTCATGACATCCCTCTCCCGGTGTGTGTTGCTGGTGGAACTCGGGAAGCCGCTGCAGAGGCAGTCTGGCCATTGTTTCCCAATGGCCCCTGGGAACGCTGGATCTGCACATTCCTGCCCTCCTGCTCAGGGCGTGGGCGCCCGCGCCGTTTCCTCAGCAAAGGCCGAGGCAGGTGGGGACCAGGGGGGATGTCAGGAGGCCCTGAGCTCATGGCATGTCCACCAGCCGTGGGCAGTGACAGCCAGTTCAACCTGCCTGCGGGTGCCTCAGGAGAGACTGCAGGGCGCCTCCCAGGGGAGAGGTTCTCACTGACCCCAAAGGGTCTCAGTTCCGAAAACAGGTTGATTGGAGAGGACTGGGGGGCAGAGGGCACCGGTGGGGCAATGAGTGGAGGCGAGGGGTGCTTCGTCTGTGCAGAGCCCTGGCAGCTGCTGCCTCAGAACAAACCTCAGTGGGGTGTGGGCACCAGCGGAGTGGACAGGGGACACCCCACCAGTGGGGCCCCCTCGGGATCTGGGGCCTTTCCTGACCCCAGTCCACTGACGGCAGGATGGCAGAGAGCCCAGGGTGCTCGCTTCAGGTGAGCGGTGTGGGTAAGGGTGTCCCTCCGGGAGAGCAGGACTGGATCTGGGCACCCCAGAGAGCCTTCCCATCCTGACCCGAGGACCCCAGCCTCCAGCCTCACTCTGGACTCCTGTTTGGAGGTGGAAGAAGAGCAGGTGCGTGTCTGAAGGCACGGCTGGGTCATGGGAGGCGGCTCCCACCACGCCCCTAGAACTTGCCCGTGCGCACACTGAGGGTCCGGTGGCCCTCCTGCTGGTCTGCAGACCCCAGAGCTGAGGTCACGGGAGGCGGCTCCCATCACGCCCCTAGAACTTGCCCGTGCGCACGCTGCGGGTCCGGTGACCCTCCGGCTGGTCTGCAGACCCCAGAGCTGAGGTCACGGGAGGCGGCTCCCATCACGCCCCTAGAACTTGCCCGTGCGCACGCTGCGGGTCCGGTGACCCTCCGGCTGGTCTGCAGACCCCAGAGCTGAGGGTGAAAACAGTCCAGCCCTGAGGGTCAGTAGGCCTTGATCTCCTTCCATGGTCTGCACCTGGGTTCCCACTGGGCGGTGCAAGCGAGGAGACCACAGCCATCCAAGGCAGCCGTGGTCCTGGCTGTACCTGAGGCCTGGGCCATGCTCCTGGTGGTGCGTCCGGGCAATGGTGTCCGTGGGTGGAATAAGGTTCTGATGGTCTTCTGGGAGACAAGTGGTTTCGGGTCTTTGCAGGAGCCGTCTTGACGAGGAAGGCTCTGCTCTGGGGGCCTCCGACTTGGGGTAGTCGTGGGATGGCCACCAGTGGCTCTCCCGGTTGGGCTCTTAGAATCCCCTCGAGTCCGGTTTTGGGGAGGCCATCTCTCCTTGGCCACAATGCCTTTGGGGTCAACAGGCCCCTTGTGCTAGGTAGGACCTTGGATGGCTGGGTGGGTTGAATGGATGTTGGGATGGACGATGGGTGGGTGGATGTAAGGATGTAAGGCAGGCATGCTTTCTTCTTAATTTTTTGAGCGATATTAGGAATCTTAGTGTCTGTGAACATAGCCAAGGGGGGGCCACAAGCCAAGGAGTGTGGGAAGCTTCTAGAAGCTGGAGAAGACAAGGCCGTGGATTCACCCCTGGAGCCCATGGAAGGAACTCGGCCCTCCCCCGTTTCAGGGGCGGGTCCTCAGGACGCCTGAGCGAGGCTCCGTCTGCGGGGTCTTCCCCTGCCGGGAGCACCAGGCCCGGAAAGGGCTGTGCTGAACCCACAGCCGCTGACATCGTGCTCTGTCATCGCAGCGTGGACAAGGTGCTTCTGTTTGGAGAGGTACCAGCAGGAGGCCGGGGCGCAAGATCCACCAGGGCCCATGCGGAGGGGAGCCGTGCCATCCATTCTGGTCCTGGTCCTGCAGGCAACTGTACTGACAGCGCCCGGGGCGGGGGGGGGGGGGGTGCGGGGGGGGGGGTGTGCCCGGGGAGGTGCGGGGGGGGGGGCGGGGGCGGGGAGGGGGAGGTGCGAGGGGGGGCGGGGGGGCGGGGAGGGGGAGGTGCGGGGGGGGGGCGGGGGCGCGTGGGGGAGGGGCGGGGGAGGTGCGGGGGGGGCGGGGGCGCGGGGGGGGAGGTGCGAGGGGGGGTGGGGGCGGGGAGGGGGAGGTGCGGGGGGGGCGGGGGCGCGTGGGGGAGGGGCGGGGGGAGGTGCGGGGGCGGGGGGGAGGTGCGGGGGGGAGGTGCGGGGGGGGCGGGGGCGGGGAGGAGGAGGTGCGGGGAGGGCGGGGGCGCGGGGGGGAGGTGCGAGGGGGGGTTGGGGGCGGGGAGGGGGAGGTGCGAGGGGGGGCGGGAGCGGGGAGGAGGAGGTGCTGGGGGGGCGGGGCGCGGGAGGGAGGGGCGGGAGAAGGGGCGGGGGCGGGGGGGGGAGGTGCGAGGGGGGGCGGGGGCGGGACTGCGACCCCATTTCCCCAGCCTGGGCTCAGAGCTTCGCGCAGCCCGGCCCGCGTCCCCACCTTTCGGAGCCTCTGGAGACAGGGCTCGTCACGCACGCTCCCCGGGGCTCCGGGGAAAACCGGCATTTCCATCCTGGCTGCAGCCGCATCCTCGGCGCGTATCCCAAACAAAGCATCCTCCTGTCCACGGGGCAGCACAGAAGGGAGCAGCCGCTATATTTTTAACCAAAAGCCACTTCCTGTTGCCATGGCAACCAAGTTCTAAAATTAAAGCCGCAGCATACCCCTGGGTAGGTGCCATGAAAGGAACGTCTCCCTCCGATGGCCTTCATCCGTTCTGGGGGGGCTGGGAGGGACCGGAGTCGGTGTTCGCGGTCCTCCCAGGCAGCGCCACACCGGGGCGGCTCTCCCGGTGCCGGTCCCTCCGCAGCCGCTGGTCTGGCCCTGCCGTTACTGCCCCCTGGCCCTGGCCTGCTCCTTCGTCTGCCCTCGAGGCTGCCTCGCCGAGAGTCCACTGTCTGGAAGCCAGAACAGAAGCATGAGCCACAGGGGCAGCTGGAACCGAAGCCCGGCTTTGGGAGGGTCCCTGGTGACCCTGCCGTCACCTCCCAGAAGGCCCCCACCTTCACTTTATTTTTCTTTACTATTTACTGATTTTAGAGAGAGAGGAAGGGAGAGAGAGAGAGAGAGAAACATCAATTTATCATTCCACTCATTTATACACTCATTGGTTGATTCTTGTATGTGCCCTCACCGGGGATCAAACCCACAACCTTGGCGTATCAGATGCTCTAACTAAATGAGCTACCCGGCCAGCCCCCCTTCCCCTCCCGGAACTGTAGAGCCACCCACCAGGCTTGGCCACCCCACACGGGACACCGGTCATGGCCCTTGACTCGCACGGCTCTCCCTTCCTTCACCTGGCCCCGCCAGCCTAGAGTGACTTTGCGCCCCTCAGGGTGGCACCTGACTCCCTCTCTCCTCCCAGGCCTGACAGGTTCCTTCTCATCAAACCCTCTTGTCCCTGGGGTTACTAACCCTGTCCCCTCACAAGGTCGCCCTGTCCGGTCCACCCCCCACACCCCCCACTGGCCACTGCGAGGAGCACGGCGGAGAAGTCCGGATTCGCTCTGCATGGGAGCTCTGCCCTCCCTGCCTACCTGTGTGGGGAGGGTCCAGTGACAGGACCCAGAGCACAGCTGGCCCAGCTCTTAAACTTCAACTGTCTATCGTGCAGTAACACTGGTCTTTTTTGGTGTGCGTTCTATGAATTTTAACGGATGTACATATGTGTGTCACCCCCGTCACAGACAGATGGACATCACTCATAAACCCTCTCCCCCTAGAACCCATGGAAACCGCGCTCTGTCTGCCCTCGCCACTGGGAGGTCTTGGCGAGACTGGCTTCCTGCTCTGGGCACGCACCTTAGAGACCCACTGGTTGTCACAAGCCTCCATAGTTAGTTCTCTCCATTGCTGAGCCGTGCTCCTTGACAGGGACGTGCCCCAGGGTGTCTAACCGGTCAACTGCTAAGGGACACATGTGTGTTCCGGCTTTGGGTGGTCAGGAGTAGAGCTGCTGGAAACAGCCTTGCACAGGTTGGTGTGAACCTAGACTCTGTGTCCCCAGGGCCGATGCCTGGACGAGGACTGCTGAGTCACACAGTGAGGACAGGTGACCTTTCTCAGCCCTGTCCACGGTCCCTCCGCATCCCCGCCATCGGCGTGGGCTCCGGCGGCCCCACCGCCCTCCCACCAGCCCTGGGCTCTGTGGACCACTCAGCTCGGTCTGCAGGCGCCTGGCTACCACCAGTTACAAAGGCCACTGCTGCCTCCCTTTGGAACAGAAAAGGATGTGACTAAAGCCCTGTCCCCTCGTGGATGCTAATTTTGTTTTTTTTTTACATATAAAGAGCCAGCTGAGGTGTGAAAGGCCTTAGGTATCCACCCAGAAACAGTTAACAGGTGTGACCACTGTGCCTTTCTAGAGCCCGGGAGAAATCTGCCGGGACTACCAACGTCATTGACTAGTAACAGTAATGACACAACACGAACGCTCACAGTGGCCAGGTGTGTGAGGGACACAACACGTACACTCACAGTGGCCAGGTGTGTGAGGGACACAACACGTACACTCACAGTGGCCAGGTGTGTGAGGGACACAACACGTACATTCACAGTGGCCAGGTGTGTGAGGGACACAACACATACAGTCACAGTGGCCAGGTGTGTGAGGGACACAACACGTACACTCACAGTGGCCAGGTGTGTGAGGGGCACAACACGTACACTCACAGTGGCCAGGTGTGTGAGGGACACAACACGTACACTCACAGTGGCCAGGTGTGTGAGGGACACAACACGTACATTCACAGTGGCCAGGTGTGTGAGGGACACAACACGTACAGTCACAGTGGCCAGGTGTGTGAGGGACACAACACGTACACTCACAGTGGCCAGGTGTGTGAGGGACACAACACGTACACTCACAGTGGCCAGGTGTGTGAGGGACACAACACGTACACTCACAGTGGCCAGGTGTGTGAGGGACACAACACGTACACTCACAGTGGCCAGGTGTGTGAGGGGCCGGCACCAGCATGGTGGCACTGACTGCTCACAGCCCCGGGGGCAGAGGGGATGGGGCCTCTGTCTCCCCGGAGCAGCTCCGGCAGCAACTCTTGGGTTCTCGGCAGATTTCTGCGAAGCCGATGAAGCTCAAGCCTCAGGCCACTCCCTCACACCCAGGTCCCTTCTACTGGGGAAGGTCCCGGGGAGAAAGGGGTAACTCTTGCCCCCTGAGAGCCATCTAGGAGCGAAGCAAGCTGACAGCACCCTCGAGTCACAGAGCGTCTTCGACAGTCCCCATCCAATGGAAGGCGGAGGGCGCGGACACTTGAGAGGGTGCGTGTAAGACAAACACAGGAGGCGTTTTCCTAAGGTCAACAGTACTGCGGTTTCTCTTGCCGTTGCCAGTCAGGGGCTGCAAAGTTAAGTTTAAGTTTTCTAAACTCTCAATGACAACGACAAGTGCTGGCCCACCGCACTGGAGGAGACTGCTTGTCTCTCCGGATTCCTCACAGAAAGTCAGGGGGCGGCACAGAGAGGTCACCCGGACGTACACAGCCAAACAGCACGGAGAGAAACGGTGGTGGGCAGGCCGTTGTTAATGACCAAGGACGCGACGCTTCCCGCTTTTGTGAGGCTCGCGGCGCTTGTCCGTTTTTCAAGTATGGTAACGACTTGCAGTTTTTCTCTCGTTCCAAATGCATAGTCTCTTTTAGGCCTGGATTTTGCCATTTTTTTTCTCTTGCTTCTATGGCTCCCGAGGTTGTAAGTCGGCAAGCCCCGCCCTTCCCCACCCAGGTGGGGCGTCTGAACCCCAGAGTAAGGTTTCCTCACGGGGTCCTGATGGAGGGCAGGGCTGTACCCGAGTCACCCGCAAACCCATGGCCCAGCGTGATGCGTGCCCGCGCCCGTTTTGTTCCCATAAGCCACCGCAGGGCAGAGAGACGGGTCTAGCTGCAGGCCACAGCTGGCAGGGGCAGTGTCGGCTGGGCCCAGAAGGCATTCTGTGACTGGAGGGGAGAAGGGAGGCTGTTCTCCGGGGCGCCGGCTGCTGCGGACGCAGGGAAGAGGCTGCGTTGCTCTGCCGTGGCCGGGCCCACCCCCCTCCGTCCCCTCTCCGCGTCCCTTCCACGCCGTCCTCTCTGAGTCAGCCTCCCCGGGAAGGTTCCCATCTGTCCCCACCGGCTCCTCTGCGGGGGCAGCCAGATCCCTCAAAAGGAGAGAGGCAGATGTCAGGGGTGACCGTTACTTGGCAATCCCTCGAGGAACGGGGAAGGGGACTCACGTGTGCAAGGGAAGGAGCTCCCCACTCACACTCAGTCAGGGTTAGAGCTGGGGACCCTCGGGGCTCAGGGGGGCACTCCCAGGTCACCTGTGTGCAGGCTTCCCGGGCCCCTCCCTCCCCCTCCAGCCCCGCAGAAGTGCACGCCCGCATTTTCAGGCTGGTGCTGATGCGGTTTCTAATTCGGCCAGATTAAGAAAGCCACCGCCGTGAGACCCTGTCGTCGGTGAGGAGAGGGAGGTCTGAACACAAATCAGAACCGATTTGTTTTAGCCCTGCACCCAGGTCTCACGTGGGCGGCAGGGGGTGCAAGGTTCCCTGTCCCACTCACACACCGGAGACGTGACACCTCTGAGTCTTCACGCTGCGTGGTCTTGCCGTCCCAGACGCCAGGCTGATGTCCTGATTAAACCAGCCGTTTAGGTGGGTGTGTGGTCACAGCCCTCATCCGCCCCCTCCACTCCTCCCCTGAGGTGCCCACCCCAGCCTGCCGGGCGGGGCAGGTGGGCTGCGGTTTCCTGCCATCTCAGCAGGAGCCGTGGCCGGTGTACCAGGTGCTCAGGTGCTCAGGTCTCCCGCTCCCCCTGCCCGGGGGGGGGGGGGGGGGGCGGTGGCCTCTGACCTGGCTCCCTTGGTTCCCGTGAGGGCCTGTGATGGTGCTGGGTGTGCCAGGGACCAGGTGCTCAGTCAGGGCTCCCCGCCCTCAGCTCACACAGCGGAGAACACTCAGCTATTATACCAGGGGTCCCCAAACTTTTTACACAGGGGGCCAGTTCACTGTCCCTTAGACCGTTGGAGGGCCGGACTATAAAAAAAACTATGAACAAATCCCTATGCACACTGCACATATCTTATTTTAAAATAAAAAAACAAAACGGGAACAAATACAATATTTAAAATAAAGAACAAGTAAATTTAAATCAACAAACTGACCAGTATTTCAATGGGAACTATGCTCCTCTCACTGACCACCAATGAAAGAGGTGCCCCTTCCAGAAGTGCGGCGGGAGCCAGATAAATGGCCTCAGGGGGCCGCATGCAGCCCGCGGGCCTTAGTTTGGGGACCCCTGTATTACACTGAAATCGCAAGTCCCCACCCAGAGAACTGACTTCTGACACATTGTTTCAACTTCTGACACATTGTTTCAACACCAGAGCTTCATCCTGACAGACCAGGGAGCCCACCGCAGCAGACACACACACACTGAGGCTTGTGGCCGGGGCAGGGACGCAGACAGAGGCCACCCTGTGATACCCGGTGCCCTCGCACCTGTGGCCCGTGGCAGCAGCATCCCTGGCCCTCGTAACACCTGAAACTGCTTTGGTGAGGCAGACACCGTCCATCCTGGAGTCTGTCCCCTCGATCAGTGGACGTCCAGGCATCTCCCAGGGCGCCTGCACTTGGAAGGTGGGGAGCGCAGAGCCGCCGACCGAGGCTCCCCGAGCAGCAGCTGAGCGCCCGAGACGTGTCAGGTTAACGTGGAACACGGGCTCCATCCATTCCCAGCCTCTCCCGATCTCCCGGGGGCTGTGGGGGGTCGTGGCCTTCCTCCACCCTCACCTCACCCTCTCCCCTGTCCCTGGGTCTCCTCCTCTTGTTGTAAGGACGCAGGTCCCTGGATCTAGGGCCCACCCTCACCCAGGATGATTGCATCTCAAGATGTTTAGCTCATGACATCTGCCAGGTCCTATTTTCAAATGAGGTCACCTTCTGAGGTCCACCCCCCCACACACACACACACAGCAGCCTGTGACCCTAAAGTAGACTGGGGGTCACTTCATGGGCTCTGAGGACGAAAGTGGTGTGCCCCAGGCGGTGTTGGGAGATGAGTTTGTCACCTGTGGGAGTGGGGGCGGGGAGGACAGGAGGAGGATGCTGTCAGCTTGGTGTGGGATGACACAGGCTGACCTGGCAGGGGGGGGGACTTTCGGAGGGAGTGACCGCAGCGTCTGGGACCCGTGAGGAGCAGAGTCAGCATGGATGACCGGAGGTTGGGGTGCGCCACCAGCAGAACCGAAGCCGGGGGGCAATCGGAGGCCGTGTGTGCTGTGACTTGGACCGACGCCGTCGAGTCAGGCGGAACCGTGCCGGACACCCCCCCTTTCAGAGAAGGAGAGAGGTGCAGGGCAGATGGACAGAGGGCACAGCTGACTCTCGATCCGGGGACCCCTCTCGGGCGCCGGCTCCAGTGTCCTGGTGTAAACAGACGGTGCTCTCAGGCCGACCAGCGCCTGGACCCTCCCGTCCTCCCGATCTCCCCCATGAGCAGATGGTGGAACCGGCCCCTCAGGGAGGAGTGGTCAGTGTCCACTCTGAAAAGGTATCACCCTGTGAGGGAGGCAGAAGGACCCCAGAGAGCCGGCAGCTGGGAGAGCTGGGCCAAAGGCACCAGCCGGCCGCTTCCTGCACCGGCCCCCTCGCCAGGAAGGGGCCAGAACAGACCCGTCCGCCTCTTACCTCGAAACCACAGCTCCGTCTCCATGCAGGCGCCGTCTCCACACACCCAGAAAGTCGAACTCCCGACGACCGTCACGCGCTCCCCTTCGCGGCCTTCACGGGGACCGTGGGGGACGGCCACCACCTTGTCCGGAGCTCACGACAATACTCCTTTGGTGGTGACGTCAGAAGCGTGAGGGAGGGGACTCCCCGTGCGGTTGACCAAACTGTCCACACCGAACGCCCTCGCCTTGTGACTCTGCGAGATCCACTCCGAGGCCGTGACCACGGGGACGTGACCGCGGCTTGGTTTGTCCTCCCGTCCTGACGGCCGCCGAGCTCCTGCCCGCCGGGTTCAGCTCGGCCGGCGGCTCTGCAGAACGGGAGGGCTTCTCTTATTTACTGCGCCACGGCTGACCAGTTTGGGCTCAGGTCGGTTTAAATGTCCCAGTAAAACCCTGGAGGATGAGGCAAAAAACCCACCCAGGCCGTGGAGAGCGGCCCCGTGGGGCCTCGGGGTTTTCACGTCCTGCTGTGAACAGACCCTTGGACCCGCAGCTGGTCGGTCACACAGGCCTTGATGGTGTGGCTGGGCTTCGAGCGGTGGCCAGCGAGGGGCGTTGTCACTGTGCCCTGGGGGGCGCACTGACAGTCCAGTGGGGCGGGGGTGAAGATGCGGACAGGTGGCCATGGGGGACCCCCGTTTCCAGCCCCCCTCTGTTCGCACACTGTGCCTGGAATGTTCCAGAAGCAGCGTGCACCCTCCACCCCACTACTTGCTGTCCAGGCCACTGCCTCCTCTACATCGCTGTGGGGCCGAGGCGGAAAGCAGGAGTTCAGTGAGCATTTTGGGGTTCTTGCTGCGGCTGGAGAAGCATGTTCCGGTCCCAGGGAGACATAGGAGCCGACAGAAAACACCCCCCGACACAGGAGGCCGGTGCAGCCGTGGGAGCCGAGACCCCGCAGGGCCGGTGGCCGCGGTGGGAGCACGCAGCGCACTGCAGCTCACGTGGGGCTCCAGGCGGGGGGGGGGGTGCAGGTGACCCCGCTGGGCTTGTTTCCCGAGGGTTAAGGGAGGGTGCGGAGGTGAGGTGACAGGCCACGCAGTGAGCACACGGTGACCAGCGCAGACACTGCTGAGTGAGGCAGTGAGCGCAGGGACGCTGCTGTGCGTCCAGCCAGACCAGGCCACGCTCTCGGCGGTCCCACGCTCCTGCAGGTGTCGTACACGGGGCCTGGCAGGTGTCCTGGGGTCCCCATTAACCTGGAGAGTCAGTGGCCCTGCAAAGAGAAGCCCGCCCGGCGTCGTCACCCCAAGCGTGCTGGGCTTTAAACGAGCCTGGTGGGGGGGGGGGTGCCGCTGAGAGGTGGCGGCAGCTGGCAGGAGGCCTTGGGCGAGGCGACAGGTAGGGTGGGGGTGACCGCTGCGTGGGAATAATGAAGGAACAGTCATCATGGAAATGACCAGCCCTACCCTGACTTCGCACACACCTCTGAGCACTGACCCGGCGCCCGAGTCGACCCCACAAGCCGGGTGGAGCGCTGACCACAGCTTCACGTCCGCGCCTTCTCACGGGGACCCCTCCGGCCAGGACAGTGACCCAGCGGTCACAGCGACGCTCGCCCTCCTAGCGAGGAGGACGCCCAGGCTGGGAGGGGCGCCTGCTGCGGCTGTGGCAGGACAAGGGGACACAGCGGGACGAGGTGCCCGCCCCATCCCCCCCCTCGGTCGGGCAGGCAGGGCTCTCCCATAACCTGCCAACGCCGAGTGACCTAGAGAGAGGGTCACAAACCGCAGGAGCCTGCTGCTCTGCTCACGCCGGAAGGTCACAACCGAGGAGCAGTCTTTTTTAGGGGGAGCAAACCTCAGACACCCTTACCTGTTGGGATTCCAGCAGCACCCTGGAATGAATATATAATTCCAGCAACACCTGTTACATGAATATATAATTCCTCAATCTCTAAGGGAAAAGGAAAAAAAAAACCCAAAACACAGGCCTGTGAAGACTAGACCAACCAGAAGACAGCAGCCAGGGGGGTCCTTCACGGTGAGCCACTTCATTCAAAGGATGAGGACCCAGGCAGGACACCGCACAGTAAGTGAACGTCGCCTAATTAAAAACGCTTTTACAAACGGCGCCATTCAAGATCATAGGGCCGTCGGTCTCGGCGTGTTTCCATCACGGAGCGCCGTTGCGGCCCGACACCCTTCTCTGGAACGCGGCCACGTTCATAAACCCGGCAAGGGGTCACGCTCCCTGCTCGCGGCCCGTGCGAAGCACTGTGAGAATATAGTGATTCCGGACGAGTGTTTTCCTCCCAAATCTGTTGTTGGCGTTTTGTTGACAGGGGCTGAGATATAAGCAGGGGGGGGGGGGGGCTCGTGCAGAGAGAGTCGGGGGGCGGGGGGCGTGCATGAGGACTCGGACTGGCTATCGGGTCATCAGCAAAGCAGAGTTTGAAGAAGGGGTCCCAGGACGCCAGGCCTGCAGCCCCTCACACACGGGAGTGAGGGGCCATGCCGTGTGTAGAGTGCCCGTGTCCCCAGGACAAAGCTGTCTCAGCCACCTTGCCCGTGTGGCCCCTGCAGGGGAGTCACCCCCCCACCCCACCGTGGTGACAGGTCTGGGTTGAGCTGAATGGGAAAAGAATTGTCCCTGTCAACAGTTCTTATCCGGATGAGTGACAAACAACACAGAGGGGCGGGGCCTCAGGGCTGGGCCACATTCCTTTCCTGCCCGGAGCCGCCAGCCCCGGGGGGGGGGGGGTCCCCCACGGCAGAGAGCCCCCCCCCCGTCCCGCCCTGTCTGAACGGGAGTCCAGGGGGCAGGAGCCAGGTGTGCTCCTCTCCCTTCTCCGGAAGGAGCCCCAGCCCTCCGCTGCAGGTCCACCCCCCTGTCCACCTGGGACTGGGCGGGGCTCCTGCAGAGGGGAAGCCGTGAGCCTGAGACACGGGCTGACCCTCGTGGGCTTTCCCGCGGCTAGGGACTTAATAAAGTGCTACGAGCAGCATAGCCGACCGGCCAGTCCAAGCAAACGGGGCCGCATGTCCGGGACACTGACAGGCGGGAACAGAGGCCCGGGCTGTGCCCCCGCCCCAACCCCCAGTGCCCGCCCCGCTCTGACCAGCAGGCCCCTCAGGACCAGGGGGCCCCTTCCTTCTTCTAGGTGTCCTGCTGCCCCTGCCAGGAGCACATGCGCTGGCCAGGCCTTGGTGAAGGCGATTGGTGGGGGGGGCTCTGCAGCTCAGGACCCAGGCGGTGTTACCAGACCCTCCCCACCCATCCGTCCATCCGTCTGTCTGCCCCTCAGCTGCCCACACTGCGCTGGGCCGGCGAGTTACCCAGCTGCTCCCACAGCTGCGTTTTCTCAGAGATGCCGCCTTCTTCTTCCCAGACCTGCGCTTTTCATCACCGAGTTCCTGGAACACCTGTGCGCCCCCTGACCCCCCCACGCCCACCCCCAGCTGGCCCTTGCTGCTTTGATTATTTTAAACTTGCTCTTGGGGGAAATGTGCCGCGTCAGAAGCGTGTGTCTGGCCCATTTCACAGAGTGAACCCCACTGTTGAGCCCCCTGCAGCCATGGAAGGTGACTTGGCAGCCAGGAGCCCCCGGGGGCCCCACACTCTCCTGAGGGACATCAGGTGTAAACTCCGCCTCACCTGTCACGGCTGGGGGTGGAGGGCACAGCTCCCCACGCCCCCACCGCCTCCGCCTCTCAGCAGGCACTCTGCTCAGTCTAAGACATCTTTTCTACAGATTTTCAGAAATGGTTCTGAGTTGGCTAATGGTTCGCACAGCGCGCCGTGATGGGACGTAGGCACCTTCCCTTTGACCTTTAGGTGACTATTTTGGCTCAGGTGGGTGATGAATATTAACCTCGTTTCCTCCTTCCTCCCTGAGCCGGTGAACTAACTGACCACACACACACGCCTCTGGGGACTGCTAATGAGGAGCCTGCTCTTCGGAAGGTACCGGAGGTTGCCAGCTGGTCACTCCTTTCCGGCTGCGTCCCGCCGAGCAGAGCGGAGCCGAGCGCGCAGGGTGGACACGTAGTGACGATTCAGAGATACTTTTAGATCCCCTCGTTTCGTTCCGCCGAGAAAGAAAGGGAAGAACGCACACAAGTGGTCGTCCACTGAGAGGAAGAGACCGAACTCCCGGCCCACAGCGGGGGCTCGATTCCGGAGGGGAACCCTGACTGCCGACTTCCTGAGACGCCTTCCCGGCCCTCCAGGGGCTTCGCGTTCCAGCCTTTGTTGTCACGGGTTGTTCTGGAAAGCAGGGAGTTGCCCACGCCTCAGCCCGCTCTCCCGACGACGAGGGTAGATAGAGGTGTGAGCGGTAACCCAGGACCGACTCCCTGACCGCACGGCCCGGCGTGGAAAGTCTCAAGACACCACATCGGTCCAGACACCCTGGAGACGGATGCCGGACCCAGGCTGGCTCTTCCTCACCGTCCTGCTCAGCGTGAGTTACCACGAGGACTCCACGGGGTCGAGTGCGTCAGAAAGGCTTCCTTCACAGGTCAATGGCAGAGGGGGAAATACAGCGTGTCCATAAAGTCACGGGGCACTTTTGACCGGCCACAGGAAAGCAACAAAAGATGATAGAAATGTGAAATCTGCACCAAAAAGAAGGAAAACCCTCCCAGTTTCTGTAGGATGATGTGGCGGCATGTGCGCACACGCAGATGATGACATAATACCGTGTATACAGCGGAGCAGCCCATGGCCATGCCAGTCGAGATGGGGACGGTACAGAGGAAAGTTCAGTGTGTTCTGTGGCTCGCTAAATTCGAATCTGTGACCAAAGTACAACGTGAATATCGGCGCGTTTATAACGAAGCGCCACCACATAGGAATAACATTACTCGGTGGGATAAGCAGTTGAAGGAAACCGGCAGTTTGGAGGAGAAACCCCGTTCTGGTAGGCCATCAGTCAGTGACGAGTCTGTAGAGGCTATACGGGATAGCTACCTAAGGAGCCCTAAAAAATCTGTGCATGAGCCCACATCGAACTGCACTGAATAGGTACGAAACTGGGAGAATTTTCCTTTTATTGGGTGCAGATTTCACATTTCTATCGTCTTCTGTTGCTTTCCTGTGACCGGTCTAAAGTGCACCATGACTTTGCGGACACACTGTACATGGAAGGGAAACCCACAGCCTGAGACCAAGGATACCGACCGATCGCCGTGTGAACCTCGCCGAGATTCTGATCCGAACACAAAAACATAAAAAGAACTAAACTGACATCCAGGAGGCAACTGGAAGTTTGGACACTGACTGGACGGATGACATTAAGGAATGTTTTTACCGCGACCAGAGAACCACGAACAACCACGCCTCTAAGAAGCCCTGGTCTTTCACAGATAGATGCAGAGACATTTGGAGAAGGTGTCTTTTGAGGTTTTGGATTTGCTTCAAAATGATGTGGAAGAAGGAAGGGGGGGAGCGAGTGGGAGGGGGTTCAGATCAAAGAGAGAAAGCATCCCGGCCCTGGGCCGGCGCCGGAAGCCGGAGGGTTGGAACAGGAGGGTGTGTGATGGTCTTCCGTGTGTTTCCACGCACAGCGGAAAGTTAAAAACCACGCCAGGAATAAACAGGCATTTCTTCTAAGACGTGTGTCTCACAGCCTCTTGTGTTCTGCCTCCTCCCCTCCACGTGCTGAATTCCCCGAGTAAGCCTGGGGGGTGGGGGGGTGGGGCTTCTGCAGGAACTCCCTGTGGGGTGGGGGCCGATGTTTGCTCCTGTGGTCTCGGGTCATCCAAGTCCTCATTGCCTTGATCTCTTCCCCCATCAAGAAACAGTGGATAGAGCGTCAGGCTGGAATGCCAAGGACCCAGGTTCGAGACCCCGAGGTCTCCAGCTTGAACGTGGGCTCATCTGGTTTGAGCAAAAGCTCACCAACTTGGACCCAAGGTCGCTGGCTCGAGCAAGGGGTTACTCGGTCTGCTGAAGATCCCATGGTCAAGGCACATATGAGAAAGCAATCAATGAACAACTAAGGTGTCGCAATGCACAATGAAAAACTGATGATTGATGCTTCTCATCTCTCCGTTCCTGTCTGTCCCTGTCTATCCCTCTCTTTCTGCCTCTCTCTCTGTCTCTGTTTAAAAAAAAAAAAAAGAAACGAGTCTCCCCCCAGATGGATCCCCATTCCTCAGGAATCCAGGAAGAGACGGCAGAGATTCTCATCTTTTCTCAGAGAGAGAAGGGTTTCCACTGAGACCCCAGCTGACCGCCAAACCCCCAACCACCCGGGACCTTGACCGTAGCCTGGAAGTTGGCAAAAAACAACTCCTGTGCCGAGGAGGGGACAGCACGCAGTGTGGGTGTCTCGGGTGAGAGTTCCTGCTGTCCCTGTCCCTGTGTGGAAAGGCCCTCCGCTAACCTGCCCACCCCCACCTGTTGAGACAAAAAGGTTGGTGGGGGGTCAGCGGGAACGGTCTCAGCCACAGGACGGCTCCATTTCCCCATTGATACAATGAGCTGGCCTCCTGCCTGCCTTCTCCCCTAAAGCAGCTCAGGTCAGGGCATTAAACCTTTTTCTTTTTCTTTTTTTTTTATTCAGTGAGAGGAAGGGAGGCAGAGACAGACTCCTGCATGTACCCGGACTGGGATCCACCTGACAAGCCCATTAGGGGGCAATGCTCTGCCCATCTGCGGCTATTGCTCCGTTGCTCAGCAACCAAGCTCTTCTTGGCGCCTGAGGCAGAGGCCATGGAGCCATCCTCATCGCCCAGGGCCAACTTACTCCAACGGAGCCATGGCTGTGGGAGGGGAAGGGGGAGAGGGGTGGAGAAGCAGATGGGCGCTTCTCCTGTGTGCCCTGACCAGGGATCAAACTTGGGACATCCATACACCGGGTCGACACTCTACCACTGAGCCAACTGGCCAGGGCCTAGAGTATTTAAATCTCAGAAAAGAAATTTAGAATATTTGGTATCCGCAGGATGGGACGGTCGTGGTCCTGGAACCAAGCCCACCAGATACCAAAAGACAACTTAAATTTGGGGAAGTCAGAAGCTCTGCATGGATTTTCTACTGTGTGGGTGGGGGTGGGGGGGTCAGCACCCCCGACTCCTGTTCAAGGGTCAACTTCATGTCGTGTTGTGTAGCCTTTACCTTGTCACGTGGTCAGCGGTAATGTAAGCAGAGGTACGCAGCTGTTTATGTTTCTTTTGTCTTAAAGGGGCCTCTCCTATGAATGTGCGTGCATGGCAGAGTAAAAGCGTTATCCAGGCTGGGACACATGTGCCCCATCGTCACCGAGGGTCCTGTGGTCCTGTGGGCTCCCCAGCCCTCCTCCTGTTGGCCTCTCCCACGGCCAGCCAGGATAGCCAGGCGGGTTCCCTGTGGCCCGCTGCCCTCAATCCTGAAGAGACACGCACTGTGCCCACCCCTCCCCCTCCCCCTGTCACCCCCAGAATCCAGGGATGCTCCGTCCCCTGTAACACCTGGTGGGGAGCAATGCACACCGTCCGCGCTCCGTATCTGCGGGCTCCCCACGCCCCCGGAGTGGACGGCACAGGGAGTCGCTGAAGAACCTCCGGTCTCCGGTATCTGTGCAGCTCCAGCCCGTGCTGTGCGTGGGTCGAGTGCGCAGGGTGAGGGTCCCGAGTCTCCGACCAGGTGGAGGCGTGTGTCCTGCGTCCTGCGTCCTCTGTCCTGCGGCCTGCGGCCTTTCTCATTCGGACTTGGCGGAGACACTCATCTGCAGTGGAGATGTAAGTTTTGATGGGTTCCATGAACCCCATCTCCCAGGACACAGGATCCCCCAAGCCTGGAAGGTCCTTGATCTTCCTGTCTCTCCACTCTTTTGTGTAATGAGAAACCCGCAGCCTTGCTAATAAAAAGCAGATTTTCCTGCTGGTCTCCAAGCCCACGGGTTCCACTCAGAGAGGGCCTGCCGGCCAAGCAGGGGCCTTTCACCTCAGCTGTGGGGTTTGCGTCACACCCGTGGAGCAAGGGGAGCTGTGCTGGCCCCTCCGAGTGACGACGTCACTCCGAGAACTCACGGCAGGCCCCACCTTGAGAAGTTTCCTCTGAACTTGTGACTCCCTGGGCGCCGTCTGGGAGTCACAGAGACAGGCCCCACCTTGAGAAGTTTCCTCTGAACTCGTGACTCTCTGGGCGCCGTCTGGGAGTCACAGAGACAGGCCTGGACTTCAGTGTCTTTCTCGTGTCAGAGAGATGTTGGTTCTGAACCACGTGTCAGGGGTATTCGAGAGACACTCGGACCTCTGCCCTCAGGGGGAGGCGGAAAGTGAACAAGGCAGGTGTCAAGTGCCATCGAGGGTGTGACAGGCAGACACACACAGCTTCTCAGAGGCCGACCTCCCTGACCCGCTGACGCTCAGCCTCCGAAGACTCCACATCCCCGTGTCAACGTGACCCCACAGAGCTCGGCAGTGACAGGACGGGGCCCCGGGCCCGGCCGTGCTCCTGAAGGCAGGGGGATGCGGAGACTCCCCTTTCAGCCCTCAGCTGTCCCTCCAGCCAGCCCTCGTGAGCCACCGCCGCTGCGTGGGGGCAGCTGTGGCCGCGCTGTGTCCACTGCACATCGGCCATCCTTGCTCCGGTAGGACCAGCAGGGAGAGGGTGAGCAGGAAAAGCCGGACGAAGCCATGGCAAATGTCCCAGCGTCACGGAGGGATGGAAGAAGCTTGGGAAGATGCCACCAGGGGCCGGGCTGTTCCTGAGGCAGGTCCCTCCAGGGCCACCCCCCACGCCCGGCATCCGCGCCTCCCAGGGGCCCCGCCGGTCTCTGAGCAAGGCCTCACGGCTCATGGCTGCCCTGCCGGCGCCACCAAGGATCCCCGGTGATCGTGGCGATAAGGACGCTCACAGCTGTGAAAACCAGAACACAGGAGCCAATGGAACGCAAGGTCCTGGGACCCCAGGACGGGCGGCTCCCAACGGCCAGGCCCGGCTTTCAAGTCCCCACCCACCCCGCCCTGCCCCCCGTGGTCTGATGCGTGTCTGGACCTCCTCAAAGCACAGACAAGAGAAGGAATGCCCGGCATCCACGGCCAGCTCAGGGCTTATCTCTGAAATTTATTCCTCGTTTCTGCAGAAATGGTACACGCCCCAGCGAAAATTATCAGACAAGCCAGAAAATGAAGAGACAGGAGGACGGACTCCTCCCGGCTCGGCCGCTGGACAGGACTCCTGAACCTGACCCTCGAGGAGAAAGCACCCCCCACAGGGGACGAGCGCGCTGGGGGGAGACACACGTGGTTGGTGGGCGGGGAGGAGGGAGGGGGACGAGCGCGCTGGGGAGGGGACACACGTGGTTGGTGGGCGGGGAGGGGGGAGGGGGACGAGCGCGCTGGGGGGGACACACGTGGTTGGTGGGCAGGGAGGAGGGAGGGGGACGAGCGCGCTGGGGGGGACACACGTGGTTGGTGGGCGGGGAGGGGGAGGGGGACGAGCACGCTAGGGGGGGACACACGTGGTTGGTGGGCGGGGAGGGGGGGGAGGGGACGAGCGCGCTGGGGGGGGACACACGTGGTTGGTGGGCGGGGAGGGGGGGAGGGGACGAGCGCGCTGGGGGGGACACGTGGTTGGTGGGCGGGGAGGGGGGGAGGGGACGAGCGCGCTAGGGGGGGACACACGTGGTTGGTGGGCGGGGAGGGGGGGAGGGACGAGCGCGCTGGGGGGGACACACGTGGTTGGTGGGCGGGGAGGGGGGGGAGGGACGAGCACGCTGGGGGGGGACACGTGGTTGGTGGGCGGGGAGGGGGGGGAGGGGACGAGCGCGCTGGGGGGGGACACACGTGGTTGGTGGGCGGGGAGGGGGGGGGAGGGGACGAGCGCGCTGGGGGGGACACACGTGGTTGGTGGGCGGGGAGGGGGGGGAGGGGACGAGCACGCTGGGGGGGGACACGTGGTTGGTGGGCGGGGAGGGGGGAGGGGGACGAGCGCGCTGGGGGGGGACACACGTGGTTGGTGGGCGGGGGGGGGGGGGGACTGGGAAAGGACACGAGGAGACCCCCTCTCGAGGAGACCCCCTCATCCCCAAGCACACCGAGGGAGAGGAAACCGGTTCTTGTCCGTGAACAGGGTCACGGTAGGCAGGCTGTTCTGAAGTCGCTGCTTTTGTTGTTGTTGTTAACGGTGTGTTAGGAGTTCGGCCTGGACGCGGGGCCGGGCACATCACGGCTTGTCCCCGTTGTAGGCTGTGCCAGCGTGTCTGTCAGAGGTCTCACAGCCGGTGCCCGGGGCCGCCGTTCAGAGTGCTTGCTGGTCTGTTTGCCTCTCTTTGCTTCCGTTTCGTCAACAGCCTCTAAGGGCACGTGTGGACGTTCCTGTTCTGATGATCTCCTTTTCAGCAGACAGTGGCTCGCACGGCAGGGTGTCCTCCACGGAGAGCTGTCTCCACACCGCCTTCCGATGGGTCCCACGGAGGAGGACACTGCGTCCACACGGGAGGCTCTCTCCGATGCCTCTGAGTCTCCTCGCTGCTGCAGGTCCCCCGATCTCCTCCTCTTCCTCTTCTCCGTGCGGCTGGTCCGGGCGTTTCCCAGATGCTGTCTCTCATCCTCACGCGGGCGGGCATGGGGGTCCGTGTTTTCTCTGCGGATTTCTAGAGCTGGGGACACGTGGAAAAGGGCCTTCCCAGCACTGTTCCATTCTGAAGCACCTGTCTTCCGGTTTTCACTGTTTAATTCTTTTATTTTTTTAACTCAGTGAGAGGAGGGGAGGCAGAGACAGACTCCCGCATGCGCCCCGACCGGGATCTACCTGACAGGCCCCCTACCAGGAGATGCTCTGCCCATCTGCTGCTCTGTTGCCTGACAACCAAGCCAGTTTAGCACCTGAGGTGAGTTCATGGAGCCATCCTCACTTGTTCGAACCAATCAAACCATGGCTGTGGGAGAGGAAAAGAGAGAGAGAGAGAGAGAGAGAGATGGGGGGTGGGGTAGAGAAGCAGAGGGTCACTTCTCCTGTGTGCCCTGACCGGGAATCCAACCCGGGACATCCACATGCCAGGCTGACGCTCTACCACGGGGCCAACCAGCCAGGGCAGAACACTGTTTAATTCTTTGATAGATAAGGGTGGGTGTAGCTTTG
Source organism: Saccopteryx leptura (assembly GCF_036850995.1). Classification (NCBI taxonomy): domain Eukaryota; kingdom Metazoa; phylum Chordata; class Mammalia; order Chiroptera; family Emballonuridae; genus Saccopteryx; species Saccopteryx leptura. The sequence continues at coordinate 120,050,101 of NC_089509.1, forward strand.
AAGGCAGAGGATTCAAACTTCCTTCTCCGTGTACCAAGAAGCCATTTGTCCCAAGCGATTGTCTTGAGAGATAAAAGCCAGCTTCTCTCCCTTGGTTTGAAAACCACCTTCTGGCTGGAGTGTGTTGTGTGACACCAGGCCCGGCACCACACGCATGCGTGCATGAGCGCGCACAGACACACACACATACACACACATACACATACACACACATACACATGCACACACATACACACACTCACACACACACATACACACACACACACGCACACACACACATACACACACAGACACATACACAAACACATACACACACACGCACACACGCGCACACACACATACACACACAGACACATACACAAACACATATACACACACGCACACACACAGACACATACACAAACACATACACACACGCACGCACACACACGCACACATGCACACACATACACACACATACACATACACACAGACACACTCACATACACTCACACACACACACACACACACACACACACACACACGGGCTCCGTGACGGGACCGTCTTCACAGGTTAAGTCCTGTCAGAGCTGCTCCTCCGACAAGGCTCTTTTTTTAATTCCAGGTTATTATTTTTTTATTAATTAATTTTAATGGGGTGACATTGGTCAATCAGGAAAGGCTCTTTTCCAAATTTCTTTTTTTATATGAGGCTGATGGGTTTCCTCCTTTTTCCATTTTTAGGTGGGAATCTTCAACATGTGTCATGTGCATCATCTTACTTGGTCATCAGAACAACAAACAAACCTGGACACAGACGATCGGGGTGCCCAGCGCCCAGGGGCTGCTCCGCTGCTTCACTTCCTGCTGCCGGCCAGCCCCGCGGCCCGCGCAGACCCGGCATCCGGGGATCGATGGACGCTGGACACGCTGAGGCCCCGTGCTGTCCCACACCCACACACTGTAACGGCCGGAACCTCACCGCTGACCTGGCGACCTTCTGTTTGTCCTCGTTATAAGGCATCTTCCTCCCCCCCAATCTAATCTCCTCTCCCCACCAAGACCCACCCGATGTCCTCGAGTTCGGGGCCTGTGTCCAGCAGCGCTGGGTCCACATTTCCGGGTCTCGGATCAGCGTGGGGTTTCGGGGGTGGGGGGGAGCCCCTCACTCCAGTCTGGACAGTCTCGGTGGCTCACTCAGCCGGAGGGGCAGCCATGTGTTCCGGCCCCTCCCTCCCTCCACAAGGACGGCACCGGCCACCTGCGGTGCCTCTGCAAGGTCCACTCAGGGGGGTGGCCGCCTCACACTCGGCCCCTGGTCCAGCGATCTGTTGCTATGTCACCAACAACGTGACGCTTTTTGGCTTAAACAACTATGCATCATTCATTATTTCTCACGATTCTCGGGTCTCCCGGGCTCAGCGGGGAAATCCATGCTCAGTCTCTCGTGAGCGTGCAGGGGGACGGCCGGCAGGGTGGGTCTGAGGCCCCAGAACAGCCAGGACGCTCGCTGTCAGCTCAGCTGGGCCGGCGGCCGGAGCAGGCGGAGCTGTGGGCTGGGGTGGGGTCTCTCTCCCACACAGGGCTGGGTTCAAGAGCCGTGGGGGTGGACAGGGTGCCCGTAGTGGCCAGAGGCAAGTGCTGTGGCCTCAGGGGCCCTGACCACAGTCCCAGGACACACCGGGCACTCGGAGAGGACGGACTGCGATTCCCTTCAGAAGAGAAGCAGAGCTGGCCGCCCTCGGGGCTCTGGGACGACGACCCCGGGGCCAGGAGGCCCTGGTGACCACCAAGTGCCCGATACCGGGCTCCTCGCCGACTTTAATGAGTGCGGGCACTTGAAACGTGTTTAATGTTCCTCAGAAATAAACGTTAAATATGTTTCTTGTACGTCACTGCCAGGAGCAACTAACACCTGGAACTATGTTCCCGTAAGCCAGAGAGACAACGTGAAGGATGGATGGATGGATAAGTGGATAGATTAATGGATAAGGGATGGAGAGATGGATGGATGGGTAGATGAATACATGGATAGTGGACGGATGGAAGGGTGGGTGGACATCGAGAAGCGTGAATTCATTTCCGAGCTTGATTTTTCCGATCTTAAAAATCAGGAAGCGGCCTGCGCACTGTCTTGCGGCAGAGTCTGACTGAGACGCGTCTGCCGTGACGCTCGGACCCAAAGAGTTCCAATAATACACAGTCACTCCCTCCCTGTGCCTCTCTCTGTCACCGGAGTCAGGTCTCCTTCTGCCCAAGGTGAGCTCTCAGATCAGCCCGGGGGCTCTTGTGCGTTCGCAGGCCTGGTCCTGTTTCTTCCGTGGTTGGGACAGAACCAGAGACGGGAGGGCGGGCAGACCTCAGCCTGGTCCCCACAGGTGCGCCATCCGCACACGAGGGGTGAGCAGGAGTCAGCAAACCAGAGGGAGAGGGGGCAGAGGAAGCCGGGGAGTCCCGAGGGCGGCTCCCACGTCCTCTGTCCTCAGGCCATGTCACAGGCCGTCTAGGCGGGCAGCGTCCCTCTCAGCGGCTCAAGACCACACAGAGCTCCGGCCTCCTGGCCGAGTGTCCGCTGCCTCCTTCTCTCAAGGCCGTGGGCCGGGTACCCCATCGCCCCGCCCCACCGTCCCATCAGGGGCCTGGCGTCCGGGCGCCCCTGGGCAGCTGGCGGAGCCCGAGGGCCCAGGTGGGCAGCGCCGGCCACACGGTGGGGAGGCTCCAGCCCTGTTTCCCCGACAGTGGGAAGACCCGCCTGAGCGGACCACCGTGCCTTCCAGAAAGCCGAGATTACCGTCTGGCTGGCTGTTCCTCTGCCAGCCTGGCGTCTCTGGAGTGCCATTATCTGATGTCTGTTTACAAATGGCACCTCTTCTGAGACTTTTCAAGTCCTGTCTGTTGAAGAGGCTCTGGCCGTTTTAAGAGCTTGAAGGGTTCTGAAGTCCAAGTTAATCCCCGGGAATGAGCCTGCCCGAGGCTTAAGCCCTCACAGCAGAAAGAGAACATTTGGCAAACCGGTGTTAAAATCCTCAAAAACAAACTTATTAGTTCATGCGGGCCCGTCACCATGACAACCAAACAGCACAAAAACAAGCTATCAGCACAGATTTATTATGGGGCAGGGTTAGCTAATACCATTCCAGAGCTATATTGTTTCCCTCTTTCAGTTATAATAATGATAATAATAATAATAATAATCCTAACTTAAAAGGCAGCACGAGGACACAACGTGGCACAAAGTCCCCAGCGCACGCGGGCACACGTGTCTCCGTGCACACGGAGACTGGACCCTTGCCCCCGTGGACACGGGCACGCGGGTGGCTCAGGCTTTATCGTGCAGCGGGTCACAGCGGGTTGTCAGCCCCTCCCCCCACTGCGAGAGCCGTCTCAGGTGCGTGACGGGCACAGGTGTGCCCACGGCCGTTGACCGCCCCCCCCTCCCCGAGGAAAGCGACAAAAGGTGACAGCTGTGGACCAAGTCCCAGACAGGGATCCCGGCCAAGTGTCACGCCTCTGTTTAAACCCGCTCTCAGACGTGTGACAAGGACCTTCCCCAAGTTCACGCTAGACAAGCGACAGACATGGTCCAACTCATGGCACCACCGTGCTTGGAGAGGTCACCACGGCCAACCCCGAGCCTGTCCACTGTCTGCCATTGGCATTCTGACGCTTGTTTTCCGGGAAAAAAAACCCACCACCCACAGCCAGTGGACGGTGTCCCTGGTGCCGGGTGTAAACAGAGGCCTCCTCTCTCGTCCACGTCCACCTCCGTGTCCACATCCACATCCACCGCACCACGGCCGCCTCCCCACCCGCGCTCCGCACACGCTGTCCTCACACGGGCTGCTCCTCCGCACACGCTGTCCTCACACGGGCTGCTCCTCCGCACCCGCGCTCCCCGCACGCGGTCCTCACACGGGCTGCTCCTCCGCACCCGCGCTCCGCGGACGCTGTCCTCACACGGGCTGCTCCTCCACCCGCTGTCCTCACACGGGCTGCTCCTCCGCTCCGCGCACGCTGTCCTCACGTGGGCTGCTCCTCCGCACCCGCGCTCCGCGGACGCTGTCCTCACACGGGCTGCTCCTCCGCACCCGCGCTCCGCGCACGCGGTCCTCACACGGGCTGCTCCTCGCCCGGAAGCCCCTCTCTCTACAGCTCACCTGGCTCACTTTGCTCTTCCCCCAAAACTCAGTTCCAGTCCGGGCGACAACCCCACCTGGCACCTCACTCACCGCACCTTTGCTCCATCCCTGTCCCCGTGCTAAAGCGAACGGTTCTTTGATTTCTGGGTGACTTACATGTCGAGAGTGGGAACTCGGGGTTCAGCTCTCGGTCTCCACTGAGGGGAGCAGATGGGGCTCCGATCTCTGAATCAACGATCAAACCAGAAAGAGGGGACATCGTGATGCCTCCCAGGCCACCAGGAGCTGTGAGTCAGCCAGTGGTCCTGGCTGCCCAGCATGCATAAGGATGTCACCATGACTCTAAGAGGAATGGAGGATGGGACAGTGGGGTCTGACTCGGCCACTTGGCCGGGCCTCGTGGAGAGAGGGAGCTCGTGCAGGCGGAGTTCAGACGGGGAACTGTGGGGCCGCGGGCCACGGAGTCGGAAGCAGACGTGAGGTGTGGGTGACAAGGCTGTGTCACCGCCTCCCCGCCCTCTTTACCTTCAGGCCCTGCCTGGGAGGGCACAGGACACACACAGCCGCCCGTGGTGTTCCAGAGGAAGAACACGTGTGCCCACGCTTGTACACGCCTGTTTCTAACGGAGGACCCAGGAAACAGGCGTGATGACCGTGGGCGGAGCGGGAAGGCTGGGCCGCTTCTACATGAAGTGCTTTACAAGCAGTATGATTAGCTCACTCACACGACCGTTAACCCCGGTGTGGGGCCTGGGCCACAGGACTGGTCAGGGGTGGCCTTCACCTGGAGCCCAAGCTCTGACCCAGACGGGGAGACATCGGGACCGAAGTCGGCGTCTCGGTTGGATGTGGTGACCTGGGGCCACCTGGCAGGGCAGGGCCTGGACTCAGCCGGGTAATGTCCGAGCAGACAGACCCACCGCTTTCCGCCTCCCTGCCCGACCGAGGCCAAGTGCAGGCCGTCCCGTCCCACCCCGCATCCTGGGCCTGCAGCCCCGTGTGGCCGCACCCACTCCGGACAGGGGAGGCCGAGGCGGCGTGGGGGAGGGGAGGGCTGAAGGATGGAAGGCCGGCTGCGTGTCCTTCTGTCGTCCATCCTCCGCCTCTCCCTCCTCTTCTTCCTCCTGTTCCTGCTCCTGCCAGCACGTGGGGACCGAAGTCGTGGGCCGTAGGCCTGCCCGGAGCCTCTCGGGCAGTGGGCTCAGCTTCAGGACTCAGCTGGTCTGGGTGAGGGGGGCAGGTGGACGCAGGGGGCCCTGGTGTGTCCACACCACTGTCCGACAGGAAGCAGCCTCAGGCAGGAGGGGGCTGGGAAGGCAGGACCGACCCATCCCCCGAGCCAGGGCCCTAATGAGCCCGGGGAAGTCCTGAGCCCAGGGGAGGGGATTGAGATTTATGCCTCCAAATAGAAGATAAAGACAGGATGGCCTGACCAGGCGGGGGCGCAGTGGACAGAGCGTCAGACTGGGATGTGGAGGACCCAGGTTCGAAATCCCAAGGTCGCTGGCTTGAGCGCGGGCTCATCTGGTTTAAGCAAAGGTCACCAGCTTGGACCCAAGGTCGCTGGCTTGAGCGAGGGGTTACTCAGTCTGCTGAAGGCCCGGGGTCAAGGCACATATGAGAAAGCAATCAATGAACAACTAAAAAGCTGCAATGAAGAATTGATACTTCTCATCTCTCTTCCTTCCTGTCTGTCTGTCTGTCCCTATCTGTCCCTCTCTCTGTCTCTCTCTCTGTCTTTGTCACACACACACACAAGAAAAGACAGGCACAGGTAAGGTTTGCGGTGGGGTTGCAGCAAGGTGAGCAGGGCCTTCTGTGACGGCTGCTGTCTGCTAAGACAAGCGAGGAGCCCGCGGTGCTGAGAGGGAGGGAGGGACGTCCAGTCCCTGAGCAAAGAGGGAAAGCCGGATAGTGTCACTGTCACTGCCGAGGGAGCAGGGACACTGACAGGAGACCTGGGCAGCCTGGGTCCCAGCCGCCGTGATTGTGCCCTGCCTGGGGGCCCAGGGTGGCTCTGGCATTGTCCTCTGCTGTGACTGCGCCCTGCCCGGGGACCCAGGGTGGCTCTGGCATTGTCCTCTGCTGTGATTGCGCCCTGCCCGGGGGGCCCAGGGTGGCTCTGGCATTGTCCTCCGCTGTGATTGCGCCCTGCCCGGGGGGCCCAGGGTGGCTCTGGCATTGTCCTCCGCTGTGATTGCGCCCTGCCCGGGGGGCCCAGGGTGGCTCTGGCATTGTCCTCTGCTGTGATTGTGCCCTGCCTGGGGGGCCCAGGGTGGCTCTGGCATTGTCCTCCGCTGTGATTGTGCCCTGCCTGGGGGGGGGGCCCAGGGTGGCCCTGGCATTGTCCTCTGCTGTGATTGTGCCCTGCCCGGGGGGGGGGGCCCAGGGTGGCTCTGGCATTGTCCTCTGCTGTGATTGCGCCTTGCCCGGGGGCCCCAGGGTGGCTCTGGCATTGTCCTCTGCTGAGACTGCGCCCTGCCCGGGGGGGCCCAGAGTGGCCCTGGCATTGTCCTCTGCTGTGACTGCGCCCTGCCCGGGGGCCCCAGGGTGGCTCTGGCATTGTCCTCTGCTGTGACTGCGCCCTGCCCGGGGGCCCCAGGGTGGCTCTGGCATTGTCCTCTGCTGTGACTGCGCCCTGCCCGGGGGCCCCAGAGTGGCCCTGGCATTGTCCTCTGCTGTGACTGCGCCCTGCCCGGGGGGGGGGGGGCAGGGTGGCCCTGGCATTGTCCTCCGTGTGATTGCACCCTGCCAGGGGGGCCCCAGGGTGGCCCTGGCATTGTCTCTGCTGTGATTGTGCCCTGCCCGGGGGGCCCAGGGTGGCTCTGGCATTGTCCTCCGCTGTGACTGTGCCCTGCCCGGGGGGGGGGGGGCCCAGGGTGGCCCTGGCATTGTCTCTGCTGTGATTGTGCCCTGCCCGGGGTGCCCAGGGTGGCTCTGGCATTGTCCTCCGACATGATTGCACCTTGCCCGGGGGGCCCAGGGTGGCTCTGGCATTGTCCTCCGCTGTGACTGCGCCCTGCCCGGGGACCCAGGGTGGCTCTGGCATTGTCCTCCGACATGATTGCACCTTGCCCGGGGGGCCCAGGGTGGCTCTGGCATTGTCCTCCGCTGTGACTGCGCCCTGCCCGGGGGGCCCAGGGTGGCTCTGGCATTGTCCTCCGCTGTGACTGCGCCCTGCCCGGGGACCCAGGGTGGCTCTGGCATTGTCCTCTGCTGTGATTGCGCCCTGCCCGGGGGGCCCCAGGGTGGCCCTGGCATTGTCCTCTGCTGTGATTGCGCCCTGCCCGGGGGGCCCAGGGTGGCCCTGGCATTGTCCTCCGCTGTGACTGCGCCCTGCCCGGGGGGCCCAGGGTGGCTCTGGCATTGTCCTCTGCTGTGATTGCGCCCTGCCCGGGGGGCCCCAGGGTGGCCCTGGCATTGTCCTCTGCTGTGATTGCGCCCTGCCCGGGGGGCCCAGGGGGGCCCTGGCATTGTCCTCTGCTGTGACTGCGCCCTGCCCAGGGGGGGCCCCAGGGTGGCTCTGGCATTGTCCTCTGCTGTGACTGCGCCCTGCCCAGGGGGGGCCCCAGGGTGGCTCTGGCATTGTCCTCTGCTGTGACTGCGCCCTGCCCAGGGGGGGCCCCAGGGTGGCTCTGGCATTGTCCTCCGCTGTGACTGCGCCCTGCCCGGGGGGGGGGGGCCCAGCGTGGCTCTGGCATTGTCCTCTGCTGTGACTGCGCCCTGCCCAGGGGGGGCCCCAGGGTGGCTCTGGCATTGTCCTCTGCTGTGATTGCGCCCTGCCCAGGGGGGGGGGGCCAGGGTGGCCCTGGCATTGTCCTCTGCTGTGATTGCGCCCTGCCCAGGGGGGGCCCCAGGGTGGCCCTGGCATTGTCCTCTGCTGTGATTGCGCCCTGCCCAGGGGGGGCCCCAGGGTGGCCCTGGCATTGTCCTCCGACATGATTGCACCTTGCCTGGGGGGCCCAGGGGGGCCCTGGCATTGTCCTCCGACATGATTGCACCTTGCCCGGGCGGGCCCAGGGTGGCCCTGGCATTGTCCTCTGCTGTGATTGCGCCCTGCCCGGGGGGCCCAGGGTGGCCCTGGCATTGTCCTCTGCTGTGACTGCGCCCTGCCCGGGGACCCAGGGTGGCCCTGGCATTGTCCTCTGCTGTGATTGCGCCCTGCCCAGGGGGGGCCCCAGGGTGGCCCTGGCATTGTCTCTGCTGTGACTGCGCCCTGCCCGGGGACCCAGGGTGGCTCTGGCATTGTCCTCTGCTGTGACTGCGCCCTGCCCGGGGGGCCCAGGGTGGCTCTGGCATTGTCCTCCGACGTGATTGCACCCTGCCCGGGGACCCAGGGTGGCCCTGGCATTGTCCTCTGCTGTGATTGTGCCCTGCCCGGGGGGGCCCAGGGTGGCTCTGGCATTGTCCTCCGCTGTGATTGCGCCCTGCCCGGGGGGCCCAGGGTGGCTCTGGCATTGTCCTCTGCTGTGACTGCGCCCTGCCTGGGGGGCCCAGGGTGGCTCTGGCATTGTCCTCTGCTGTGACTGCGCCCTGCCTGGGGGGCCCAGGGTGGCTCTGGCATTGTCCTCTGCTGTGATTGCGCCCTGCCTGGGGGGCCCAGGGTGGCTCTGGCATTGTCCTCCGACGTGATTGCGCCCTGCCTGGGGGCCCAGGGTGGCTCTGGCATTGTCCTCCGCTGTGATTGTGCCCTGCCCGGGGGGGGGGCCCCAGGGTGGCCCTGGCATTGTCCTCTGCTGTGATTGTGCCCTGCCCGGGGGGGGGGGGGGCCCAGGGTGGCCCTGGCATTGTCTCTGCTGTGATTGCGCCCTGCCCGGGGGGGGCCCAGGGTAGCCCTGGCATTGTCCTCTGATGTGGTTGGCAGCCCAAAGATTTGGGGAGCGGAGAAGAGCGGGGGCTCAATCCTCCCCTGGAGAGCTGAGGGGGCAGCTCTTCCCCCCGAATGTGCTCTGTCACACACGGTGTGAGAACCCTAAGAACAAGTAGATCCGGGGGGGGCGGGAGCAGCCGTGGACAGAGGGACATTGTGGGGACATGCAGGACACAGCCAACAGCAAAGGCTGGAGGGAACGATAGCTCTCGAGAAAGGGGTGGACAGCCCCACGTCAGTTACCATTTTGTTCCCAACTATTCTTTCCCGCTCTTTTGTAGACGCCACCCCCAGCTTCTCTGGGGGTCCAACCGCCCATGGTGGCTTTCAAGGGACCAAACGATGGCTTTGACCTTGCTGTGCTCGTCTGGGGGCATTCTGACCCATGGCAAGCACTCCCTTCTGTCAAAGAGAAGAGGCATATTCCTCGTTCATAGAGGGACCGTAAGTGTATCAACGAGTTCGAAACTGGGGGCTCCCTGGTCAGGGCACATACAAGAAGCAACTATGAGTTGATGCTTCTTTCTCCTCCCTGCTCCACCCCTCTAAAATCAATAAGTAAAATCTAAATGAGCCCTGGCCGGTTGGCTCAGTGGTAGAGCGTCAGTCTGGCATGCAGGAGTCCCAGGTTTGATTCCCGGCCAGGGCACACAGGAGAAGCGCCCATCTGCTTCTCCACCCCTCCCCCTCTCCTTCCTCTCTGTCTCTCTCTTCCCCTCCCGCAGCCAAGGCTCCATTGGAGCAAAGATGGCCCGGGCGCTGGGGATGGCTCCTTGGCCTCTGCCCCAGGCGCTAGAGTGGCTCTGGTCGCAACAGAGAAATGCCCCAGATGGACAGACCATCGTCCCCTGGTGGGCGTGCCGGGCGGATCCCGGTCGGGCACATGCGGGAGTCTGTCTGACCATGTCCGTGTTTCCAACTTCAGAAAAATACAAAAAAAAAAAAAATCTAAATGAGTAAACGTATGAAAGAATAAAACTATCCACAAAATAAGCCACGCTGAGAGCCACCTCCCAGCAGTCATCGCTGGCCATTTCCCCAGGACTAGCCAAGAAATACAAATGATCGGATTGCTGCTGTTCAACTCAAAATTCATACTGTGGGTGGAAATAACACCAAATTAAAAAGTCAGTAATAATGGAAGCCTTATACAGGAAACGTTGTTAGAGATGGAAGAAAAAAAAGGAGCAAAAGTCTCTGTGAACACCGAAAACGATGAAACAAAACCAGAAACAGGGAGAGTTAGCAAGAAGGGGGGGGGGGGGGGGAGAAATCAACAGAAAATGAATGTAAAACACGCACATTAAACGTATTCAATTTTAGCTCGACAGAAAGAATTTTAAAATCTTCACAAAATTTAGATCTGTGCGAAGATTCCCCCCATCCCCCCAGAGACGCGGCTTTGTAAAAGTCACAGCCGCAAGAGAAAACCCGTCGGAGTGGAGAATACAGGTGTTGTTGACATTAGACATGGATTAAAATAAAAAAAAACCAACAACTTCAAGTCCTGCAACAGTGAGCGAGTCAAATCGTCACTGGAAATAAAAATGAAAACCATGTGGTTGACGGCCCCACGTGGTTGACGGCCCCGTGTGGAGAATTGGTCCACGAACTAAACTGGCTTAAAGGATTAGCGTCGGAAAAAGCTTTCCCGACAAATGCCAACAGCTGTTGGCATAAATTTGATTAATACGACGGTTCCTGAGCTTAGGAATCAAAAACTCTCTCCGGGTGAGCAGGTCCGCTGGGTCAAATGGGTGAAGACAAAACAGCCTAACTCCAGAGGGGTCCTCGGTGACCCCCCAAGCCGGTGACGCGCACCACGTGCTCACGCAGGTCAAACACGGCCGCTCAGAGCCCTTCCGTGAGGTGAACGAACTGTCTGGACCCTGCAAGAAAGCAGGTCCTCTCTCTTCCTTCCGGGCCACATGCCGTAAGAACCCAGCCCGCTGGGCACCTTGGCAGCCAAGCAGGTGGAGACGCCTGTTTGAAACACAGAGTCAATTCAAAGTGAGCAGGAGAAGGAGAGGCTGGGAGAAGTCGGAACGGGGGGGGGGGGGGTCTACAGAAGGACCTGACTGCCCGCCCCCCTGAGCCGGGTAGTGCCTGACACCACCGTCGGGTCCTGGATGGGCGTCCTAGGTGAGCCTGTCGTTTAGGCTGGGTTTTGTTACCTGTAACCCAAAGAGCCTGCATGGTGTGAGAGTCGACCTCTCAACCAGGCCACAGAACGGGTGTCAGAGAGGAACGGAACAGGCGAGCCGAAAGGCTGGCGTTTTGGGTACAGACCAGAGAACCGCTGCAGCTCTGGGTGATGCCAAGGCAGTGCTCGCCGTCCGGAGCACGTGTGTCTGCTTGAGTAGCCGTGAGGGTCAATATATTGTATTTGAGAAAGTTGGGACATCTGGAGCTAACATGGTGGACACATGACCCACTCGGGACTCAATGTCCTCTAGAATAGTAGCTTTTATTTGTTTATTTGTTTTTGTTTTTAGCGAGAGAGAAAGAGACAGAGACAGACAGACAGGAAGGGAGAGAGATGAGAAGCATCAACTCATAGTTGCGGCACCTTAGTTGTTCATTGACTGTTTTCTCATATGTGCCTCGATGGGGGGGGGGGGGGGTCTCCAGCTGAGCCAGTGACCCTTTGCTCAAGCCAGCGACCATGGGGGTCATGTCTGTGATCCCACACTCAGGCTGGCGACCCCACGCTCAAGCCGAGGACCTCAGAGTTTCAAACCTGGGTCTTCAGCATTCCAGGCCAACGATCTATCCACTGCGCCCCTGCTGGTCAGGCTAGAACAGTATTTTTCAACCACCAGTCCACAGACGGCCTATATGTTATAAATACTTCAATAAAGGGGATTTAGGGTTTAAAAATGTAACTAAAAATGGGAGATGATTGTTGTGGAGGCAGTGAGGGTCTTGGGCAAGGCTGACCCTGTTTCCTGCCCTTTTCACAGGGGTGGGCAGGGGGTGGGCAGGGGCGTGGGCAGGGGGTGGGCAGCGCGTGGGCAGCGGAGTGGGCAGGGCATGGGCAGGGCGTGGGCAGCGGGGTGGGCAGCGGAGTGGGCAGGGCGTGGGCAGGGGCATGGGCAGGGGGTGGGCAGGGCGTGGGCAGGGGTGTAGGCAGGGGGTGGGCAGGGGGTGGGCAGCGGAGTGGGCAGGGCGTGGGCAGGGCGTGGGCAGCGGAGTGGGCAGGGCATGGGCAGGGGTGGGCAGCGGGGTGGGCAGCGGAGTGGGCAGGGGCATGGGCAGGGTGTGGGCAGGGTGTGGGCAGGGGCATGGGCAGGGGTCGGTTGGAGGTGAGGAAGAACGGGCCGTATATGATGACATTTCATTTCAGAGACCTTTCCTTCCCTCAGCCCCTCAGTAACGACTGGTTAGGCACCAACTCTACGCCAGGAAATTTCCTCGGCATCAAATTCCATCTCAGGCCTTGGCCGGTTGGCTCAGCGGTAGAGCGTCGGTCTAGCGTGCAGGGGACCCGGGTTCGATTCCCGGCCAGGGCACACAGGAAAAGCGCCCATTTGCTTCTCCACCCTCCCCCCTTCCTCTCTGTCTCTCTCTTCCCCTCTCGCAGCCAAGGCTCCATTGGAGCAAAGATGGCCGGGCGCTGGGGATGGCTCTTTGGCCTCTGCCCCAGGCACTAGAGTGGCTCTGGTCGTGGCAGAGCGACGCCCAGGAGGGGCAGAGCATCGCCCCCTGGTGGGCAGAGCGTCACCCCTGGTGGGCGTGCCAGGTGGATCCCGGTCGGGCACATGCGGGAGTCTGTCTGACTGTCTATCCCCGTTTCCAGCTTCAGAAAAATACAAAAAAAAAAAAATTCCATTTCACACTCTAGGTGGGGTTGGGGGGCGGGCAGGGAGACAAGAACAGAAGAAATGAGTGTTCAAGGTGCCACGTGGTGGCACAGGGTAAGAAAGACAAACACCAGGATGGGGAGGAACAGCAGCTTGGTCCCCGAGCAGAAGCTCTGACACGGTGGCATTTGAGTCACATGCTGAAGGGACGAGGGTCCAAAAGAACTGAGTTTCGGTGACGGAGTGGACAGTGGGTGACAGGCTGTGAGGGAGCCTGTGCCCTCGGGAGACAGAGGCAAAAACCGTGGAGGGGGCCCTGGCTAGTTGGCTCAGTGGTAGAGCGTCGGCCCGGCATGCAGGAGTCCTGGGTTAGATTCCCGGCCAGGGCACACAGGAGAAGTGCCCACCTGCTTCTCCACCCCGCCCCCTCTCCTTCCTCTCTGTCTCTCTCTTCCCCTCCCGCAGCTGAGGCTCCATTGGAGCAAGGATGGCCCGGGCGCTGGGGATGGCTCCTTGGCCTCTGCCTCAGGCGCTAGAGTGGCTCTGGTCGCAACAGAGCAACCCCCCGGAGGGGCAGAGCATCGCCCCCTGGTGGGCAGAGCATCGTCCCCTGGTGGGCGTGCTGGGTGGATCCCCGTCGGGCGCATGCGGGAGTCTGTCTGACTGTCTATCCCCATTTCCAGCTTCGGAAAAATACAAAAAAAAAAACAACCCAAAAAAACCGTGGAGGGCAGTGGATGCTAGCCACGGGGCTCCGGACCGAATTCCCGGGGAGATGTGAAGCCTCCACAGACCTGGCCAGACGAGGGACACCACGTGACTCACAGACAGCGAAGGGCCCTTGTCCAGCGTGGGAGAGCAGACGATGAAGAAGGAGGCAGCGAGGCGGAACCCGGGCAGCAGGGAGTGGCGGCCTGGCCCAGGGTGAGTGACCCCCACAGTCCCACGGTCCTGAGCTCGGAAGGGCCCTGAAATCGGGGTTACGGCTCTATGGTCACTGCCTGGAAATTTGAACAACTTGGTCTTGGACTTGGTTTCCCAGAGAAGTCCACTGAGACGGCGGACGCGCAACCTGGCTCTTCCTCCGCCCGCCTCCGGCTCCCTGCCTCGCTGACCCGGCTCTCAGCTCCCATGCCCACGGCCACCGCCCAGCACCCACCCCAGCTCGGTTCCCTGGGTGGGAAAGGCTGGTGTGGCAAGGAAAAGGGGCAAGGCAAGGGGAGGTGTGGGGGGGATGAGGGAGCCCTGGCCTCACTGGGCAGGACAGGGGTGGGTGAGTCCCGCGTCCTCCTGCCGCGTCCACTCTCGCATGTGCAGTCTTGGGAGACCCGTGTCACCATCCCACCACCCCAGTGAACTCCTCAAACCCTGTGACTACGCCCCCCAGAATCACTCCAGGCCAGCACCAGGCACACGCCCACTCACAGGATCAAACCCAAACTCCCCCCACCCCTTGGTCTGAGACCACCCAGCCTGTCTCAGGCATCCACTCAGGTCCCTCCCCACGCAGCCCCTGCACCCGCAAGAGCCTCTCAGGCCGCCTCTCAGGCTCCCGCAGAGCGGAGGTCGGACTCCGGCTCAAACAGACTCCGTGGCTTTGGACACACGGCTCCCGGGCGCTGAACCCGTCTCTTCCTGGGTGAGGCAGAGAGCTGGGGACTCAGCGAGGTCTTGTGCCAAAGTGTCCCAGAGCCCAGCCCAGCCCTTGCCGAGATGACATCCACTCTCCGGCCGCCCTGCCCTCGCGGGACTTGGGTCCGATGAGCGCGGACGGCCCCTGCCGTCTCATCCTCTGGCTTGGAGGAGCCAAGGAGGTCCGCTGCCCGTGGCCCAAGCCGCAGGACCTGGGCAGAGGCAGACCCAGCCTGGCAACCCAGACATGCGTTCAGCTCTCTCCTTTCTGCACAGGAAACCTGAGTCCCAGCCAGGCACCGGCCCCCCTCCCCGGGGACTCTCAAGTGGCCTCTAAGCTCCTTGCCCTCAATCTGAACGCTCCCGGAGGCTGGGTCCTTTGTCCTCACCGCCCGCCCGCCCGCCGGGGAGAGCCAGACAGCATGGCAACGGTGCCCTCGCTCAAGGACACCTGTATGTTTTTGTTTATTGTGCACCTGAGCGGCCTTTGTTTCTGGCAGGAATGTCCAGATAATTCAGCACTCAAGACGGTTCTTATTTTCATTGAGTGGGAAATGAAAAGTGTCCCCAGGTCACGGGCCATGTCTGTGAGCTGAAGGGAGGGGGGAGGCCGTGTTATTTTGCTTTCCTGCAAACGGGCAGGCTGCTGGTGATCTCCTTCCTTTTCACGCCAGACAAAAGGCGACGATGGGAAATGTGTTCTTTTAGGGAAGAGGGGCTGTGGGGCGCGTGTGGGCTCCCTGAGGGCCGCGAGGGGAAGCGTCCCCTGGCCTCCCGGAGCCACAGGCTACACGGCTGCGCTCCAGCCTTCAGCTGGTTCGAGAGTCGTTTTAATCTCTCCACCAGCCCCCGGCAGCTGTGTCAGACTAAGGGGGCACAGCTGTTGCCGCCTGGTCGCCTGTTCGGGGAACATCTCCCAGCCCGGCCCGGGCCCGGCCTGCTCACAGCAACTCCGAGAGAGACTCCAGGGTGACGCTGGGTCCGTCTGCAGTCAGCAGTGCCACAAGGACCCTGGAACGTGATGGCGCCTTGGGGTGACGGGAGGGGGATGAGGCCCTGGGGGCAGACACGGAGGTCTCGGTAGGCGGGGGACAGAACCTCTACCTTCCTGCCATCGACTGGGTCAGGGAGAGACAGGCCCAGGTGTGACCCGCCCTGCCACTAACGCTTACTACTTGCCCCGATCACAGTCAGCGATGCTCCAGGTCTGGGCAGAGAGGACTCCTGCCTGGGACAGTCTCCATCTGGGGCCCGGGGCTTCCGAGAGCACCCCGAGGCCTCGACCCCAGGAGTGAAAGAAAGGCTTGGAGGTGGAGCCCAGCGGGGGGTTAGGGATGTATGGCTGCAAACAAGTCACGGGGCATCAAAACCGGTCAAGAGGAATATTTGTGTAGGCTTGTTTGAGTGGCGGGAGGTCGTGTTTTCAGGAGGACAGCCTCCTCGAGCAAAGGTAGGGAGAGGTGACCCAGGGGGACGCGTGGCACGGGTCGCTGGCCTTGTCCACCGGTCTGTGGAGGTTCTCACCGCGGTTCCTTGGTGCCCTCGGGAATGGACGGTTCCTTCCAGCCTGCGGTCAAAACTTACAGAAACTCTCGTAGTTCATGTCAATTATTATTGTTAGTTATTCTGTCAATCTGACTGTAACTGGCTACAGGGTGAGGCTCTGGGATTTGGTTAGGGTTGGTTATTTTCGTCATTTTAACTGACACTGGCAGCTGCTGGCAGCAACTTTTAGCTCAAGCCTAACAGTGGGGTGTTCCCGGGCCAAGCATGGGGGGAACCCAAACTGCTTCTCCACATTCCATTGGCCAGAACTCATGGCGTGGCAGTCCCTAGCAGCACAGCATGTTGGGAATTGTAGTCCCCAGCTTAACAAGATGCTGGGCAGTGTAGACCCTAAGGGCACAGCATGCTGTAAATTATAGCCCTTAGCAGGACAAGATGCTGGGCAGTGTAGACCCTAACAGCACAGCATGCTGGGAATTGTAGTCCTAGCAGGACAAGATGCTGGGCAGTGTAGACCCTAAGGCAGGGGTCCCCAAACTTTTTACACAGGGGTCCAGTTCACTGTCCCTCAGACCGTTGCAGGGCCGGACTATAAAAAAAACTATGAACAAATCCCTATGCACACTGCACATATCTTATTTTAAAGTAAAAAAACAAAACGGGAACAAATACAATATTTAAAATAAAAAACAAGTAAATTTAAATCAAGAAACTGACCAGTATTTCAATGGGAACTATGGGCCTGCTTTTGGCTAATGAGATGGTCAATGTGCTCCTTTCATTGACCACCAATGAAAGAGGTGCCCCTTCCGGAAGTGCAGCGGGGGCCAGATAAATGGCCTCAGGGGGCCGCATGTGGCCCGCGGGCCATAGTTTGGGGACCCCTGCCCTAAGGGCACAGCATGATAGCCCTTAGCAGGACAAGATACTGGGCAATGTAGACTCTAACAGCATGGCATGTTGGGAATTGTAGTCCTAGCAGGACAAGATGGTGGGCAGTGTAGACCCTAACAGCACGGCATGCTGGGAAGCGTATTCCAGTTGTAAGTGGGAGCTGCGGGGCTGCCACCAGAACCCCCAGAGCTGAGCACCTCCCTGAGGACAGGGCAGGGAGGAGGCCCGGGAGGTCTACCATATGAGGACCAGACCCCACAACTGAGGACACTCATCCTGAAAGAGGGAGCTGGGGGCATGGGCCTCTTCAGGTGGTTTGAAAACCTGAAACAGCTTGGGCCTGTGAAGTAGGGTATGTGGTTCACAGCTGTAACCAATGAGGGTGCAGGTTTATGGCTCAAAACCAGCAGGACCAGCTTGATCCAACATGGCCACTGATGTCCCCTAACAGTCCCCCCCAGCCCCACTGTGCACTCACTGCAACACATTAGCATGCTGAAGGATACCTGGCACCTCCTGACACCTCCAGCATCCCAAAGGGATACAAGGACACAACATCGTGGACAGGGCTCCTCTGAGACGGCTCCACCCTCTTCCTGGGAAAGTCCTGAGCACCCCCCCCCCCTTACTGAACGCCCAGGCTCCTTCCTTATTGAATGCATCTCAATGAAGGAAGCAAATTCTGCTGCCAAAGTGGGGGGGGGGGCTCTGTCTGTGGAGCAGCACCCCCCTTCTGTCTCGCTGCTTCACTAAGAAACTCACTTTTACTTTAACCTCCGCACTGGCTCGAGCCTGAGTCCTCTCCTGTGTGATGACAAGGACTCACAGTGGGTGGCCGACCCCCAGAAGCCTGCATCGCGTCTGCATGTGAACCCACGCGGAAAGAGAAGAAAACGGGGGAAACGCAGAGGTATTACGAGTCTCATAGCAACAACAGTCAGCCAGCCACGTCCTTGCTGAGGGAATGGCACCTCCTGGTGTGGACGGAGCCCAAGGGGCTGCAAAGACTGTGGGGCCAGAACTGTCCTCTGCAGGGGACAGGCGGCAGGCCCGAGGCTGACCTGAGGCCAGGGCTGACCCCGTTGTGTCCCAATTCAGGCAAAAAACAAAACAAAACAAAAAGAACCCTACATATTATTGTTGCCAAATACTTCCTCTCGGTGTTCGTGGAGGTGGACGGGAAGGCAGGCGGGGGGTCTGAGGGAACAGCTGCACCTGGGACTGCCAGGCGGGCAGACCTGGCTGGTTGAGAGCAGGCCGCGGAGCAGCAGGGCCTGCTGTGGCCTCCTAGCCAGAGAGGAGCCCTCACCTGTCGGCCAAGGCCTCTGCTGGCTCAGGTGAGAATCGGCCCTCTCCTGGAAGGCATTGGAATTTGAATCTCAATTGTGGTGCTCACTAAGTGGCAGAGGTGGCCCAGTGACAACAACAGGGGCCCTGGGAGAGAGACACCTCATTCCTGCAGGAGCCCAGCCTCTGGGGTCTGACTGCCCTGAGCACTCCAACCCTACCCCCACCCCCCGGGCCCACATCCCTGACTTAATCTCGGAAGGGAATTGGCTGCAGTGCTGGTCCCCTTCCGTCCCTCCGTGTGGGGCTGCCCGAAAGGTCACCTACGAGGGTGGGGCAAGCTTGGAGGACTAGAATGAAGCGCAGTGCTAGGGTGGGGTCACCTTCTGCTCCAGCCGTGCAGACTTCCGGTTCTCCCTGCGGAGGAGCCAGCGGCTGGTTCCAGGTGCCGCACTCCTTGGGTAAGTCGATCTTCAATACCAACTCAAAAATCCCCCACGCCTGCAGAAAATCACAGAAGCTCCGTCCACAGACACCTCCCCTTCCCCAGCAAATGCTGCGGCGTGCGGGCAAAGAGGTCAGAGGAGTGGACAGGCCGGGACGCACACGTCCCCAGCAGCAGGGCACCGCGGGTGTCAGACCGCAGCCCACCTGGCAGGGCCCCTGGCACTGGGCCGGGCTGCAGCGCACCTGTCCGAGGGCACTGCTGAGGCCAGCAGGATGAGCCCCTGCCTTCCAGAGCAGCTGGGGCTCCCCCCACCCACCCCCGCCCTGTGTCAGCCAGCCTGGCTTGCCTGGCAGAACTGCTGGCCTCGTGGTTTTGAGGTTGTTTATCTTGCACGCAGCACGCATTCCTGAGCGCCTTTAGATCTGAGATTCCAAAGGACTGGCGGCCTGTTTATCTGAAGCCTGGTCTCCTTAAACCATTGTTTTACGCCCGCCCTGTTTCCCAGGCCATTTCCTATTTTCCTGCTGATATCATGAAAATGTAAATTTTTTCCCCCCTAACGCTGTGAGTGAGCGCCTGCCCGCCCACCGCCCACCGCCCACCGGGGAATGGCAGACAGCTGGCCCAAAGCTGGGAAGGGCCATTAGGGGATCAATGGCTCACAGGAAACGGGCAATTAGGCTCCTCAGATGGGCGGCTCCCTGGTAATGGACCCCTCCCTGCTGCACATCCTCCCGTGACATGGTCCTTGTCCTCAGTCCTCACGGGGCCATCGCCACTGAGCCTGGTATCTGGGCCAGGCCTGGTCCCCACCCCCCGCAGGAGACCGCTCCTGGCCAGCCCCTTCAGAGAGACCTTGGGGACACTGGGCAGAGCACATGGTCCCCTGGCAACAGCTAAATGCCCACAGCAGATGCTGACACGCCGCACGTGCTGGGGGACGGGCACGGTGCTCGCTGCGGGGACACAGGCGGCACGCGGGCACTGCGGATGCCCCGTGAGAACACCGACGGGCACGAAGCGCCTTCCTGTGCAGAGTCACCCTCCTCCCAGGTGGGCGGCGCCACGTGACCGCCCGGGGGGAGTGGGCACAGAGGGGAGGACCGCGGAACTCACGGTGCTGAGACGGGGCTGAGCAGCCGGACCTGCTCGGGGCTCGGAGGGGACAACAGCCGCACCCCCGCCCCCGCGCAGGCTGGGAGCCGGGAGCCGTCAGGACCAGGAAGGAAGACGGCACACGTGGGGCGGATGGCGTCTGAGCGGAGAAACAGCGTGTCCCAGGCTCGGGCGCGAGCAGGTGGCCCTGGCTGACCGTGGAGCTTCCCACCCAAAGCCTCCCACTTGGCCAGTCTGGACAGGGGACCCAGGAACCTGTATTCTAAGGAGACCGGCAGGGGATTCTCATCAGCAGGGCGCTGTAGTTCCTGATGCCCCGAGATCCGTTAAGTGGGTGCTCCAGGGCGTGGGGTTTCTGGAAGCTCCCAGAGGCTCCCGCTGCACCATGGTCGGGGTGTGACTGGTCTGGGTGGGCAGAGAAGGCGTCCCCAGGAAGTGACCGCCACTGGCTCTGAGGGCAACGGGGATAACAAGCAGCCTTCCTTTTTTTACTGTAACCTTTTTTTTAATTTTAGAGAGAGAGAGAGAGAGATCATATGGTTGTTCCCCTTACTGATGTCGTCATTGGTTGCTTCTTGTATATGTTAGGACTTGTGTCCTGACTGGGGACTGAACCCACAACCATGGAGTATCAGGTCGACGCTCCAACCAACGGAGCTACCCGGCCAGGCACGGCAGGCAGCATTTCTTACATGTGTGCCCTGCAGGCCTCACACTGACCTCCCTCCATCGGCTGTGGCCCATGCCCAGCACAGGCCAGCCCTCGGGGCCCTGCTGACAGGTCGGGATGCTGGGGACCAGGAGGCGGTGCTCTGGCCAGCGTGGCGGTGAGGGGTGCAGCAGGACGGCGCTCGGTGTCTGTGCTCTGCCAGCTCAGGAAACAACAAGAAACCTGGGCTTTTCTCTTTTAAAATTGTTTGCAATGGACACACTCATCCAGGCAAATCTGAGAATGGCTGTGCGCCCAGCTCCAGGGCTCAGACTCCACGGCCCCCAAAGACCGGGGTCGCCGGATGGCATCCGTCCTGGGCTGGGGGCTCCACGGCCTTGGTGGACGAGTGCCGGCCTCGGGAGGTCGTGTGGACAGGCGGGCAGGGACCCGTCAGGATGCCGGCTACGGGAGGTCCACACTGGGGGATGGGCAGGGTCAGCTCGTACATAAGTCACTCTCCGGAGGTCCGGCCGCTAGGTTCCAGAAGAGGCCAGGAAGGAGGACCGACCCCGGGGTCACGCGGCCGGCCGTGCTGTGGTCCGCCCGGAAGCAGCTCGTCCACACGGAGGGCCGGGTCCTGCGCTCGCTCAGGAGTGGACCGAGGCTCACCTCCAGGGACATCCGCTCCAGCGGACCTCACTTGCCAGGCCCTCCCTGGGGTGACCACACCCTCACAGACCAGGGGGCACATTCTGCAGCATTTGGGCGACGTGGCTCTCTGCCCCCCGGTCGGCAGGAACGTTTCTGTTCCGGCGTTTTCCTCCAAGCGCGTCCTGACTTCGGATGAACTCGCACGGCTGCTCCCGACCTCGAGTCTGACTCCCTGCGGCCCCCTCGGGCCCGTGAACGCCCTTGGCTCTCCGCAGCAGCAGGACGTGCTCACAGCTGGGTGGGCGGGGAGAGGACGGCCTCTGTGGCCCCCCCCCAGGGCTGCCCCCATCTCCAGATGTTCCGTGTCCTCCCCCCGCCAGCGTCTCCGTTGTTCTCGTTTCCTCTGCCTCGCACGCCCCCCCTCCCTGATCCAGCTGACACGACAAAGTGGAGAGCCCCCCCCCCGGCCCCCCCGCCCCAGCAGCAGGGTGGAGAGGCCGCCTCTGCCCGCCTCTCGCAGACATCTGGGCACAGCTGGAGGAGACAGTGATGGATGCCCGCGTCAGCCTTGACGGGCAGGGGTTGGGGGCAGCGGCGGGCCAGTCTTCCGTCCCCGCCTCACACCTGGGCCCGTGCACCCCTGCGTGGGGCGTAGGCCTCCGACCGACCCGAGAGGGGGACGTCAGGAGGAACCGCGGGGACAGGGTGTCCCTGC
Source organism: Saccopteryx leptura (assembly GCF_036850995.1). Classification (NCBI taxonomy): domain Eukaryota; kingdom Metazoa; phylum Chordata; class Mammalia; order Chiroptera; family Emballonuridae; genus Saccopteryx; species Saccopteryx leptura. Next base: position 120,071,793 of record NC_089509.1, read on the forward strand.
GCCCGCCCCCGCGCCACGTGCCCACGGCGGCCCACCCGACCCCTGCTGGAAGCGGCGGAGACCCAACCAGGGCGCGCACGCACTCCGGGCCTGCGGGGCGTCACGGTGTGGGCGGGGCCAGGCGGACCGGCAGGCAGGGCTGATTTCTGAGTCGCAATCAAGGACACAGAAGTTATTCCCCGGGAGAATGAATGCCTTGCCAAGGAGTCTTCCGTGCAAGTGGCTTTTTTTTTTGCCTCCCAGCAAAAAGCCCCATTTCTCCTTCCCCGCTGGGCGAGCAGGCAGGTGAGACCCCATCTTCTCAGGGGTATGCCCTCTTCCCCTGCTTCTCAGCTGATCTTAAGAACCGAAGCCCCCTGGTCTGGACCCTCTGAGCCTCCCCCGTGCCCCTATGCCCAACCGGACACCAGCAGGACCCCCAGACGGCTCTTGTCCCTCCGTCCCGCACCAGAATGGAGGCGTGATTCCTGGACAAGCGGCAGCCACGTTGCAGCTGCGTGTTTACGTCTGGCAGGCATCGTGAGGCTGAGAATTTTCACATCGGGGAGAGAGATAGAACAGGGGTCTGGGTACCTAGTGTCACTAAGGAGCTGCCCCTCCAAGCCCGAGACTGCCTGGCCCTGGAGTCCTCATCAGCCTCCTGACAAACATCCTTTGCTTCGATCCTGCGGCTGGGTTTTCTCCTGCTCGCCGCTGTGAATGCCCTCACTGCTGCCTCCTTCAGCACATGAGTTTCCACTTGTGGGCGTCGCTGCTGATGCAAGGAGTTATCCGAGCAGACCCCCCAGGAACGGCGGCTCCTGCCCGGCAGTAACACAGGAGCCCCGGCCCCAGCGTCAGCAGAGGCTGCGGGGGGACCCTGGACATCGACCCCCACGTGGCAGCAGAGACAGTGCCCTCCCTTCTCCGGCACGAGCAGTGTCACGGGATTCCAGCGAAAACAGGGGCTTTGAATAAGATCTGAAGTTCACAACACAATACACAGCACGTCCGGATATCAAATGAAAATCTCATGTCGTACATACCAAGACCCAGAAACGTCTCAAAAAACCGAATGACACAGGAAAATCAAATCTACCCACAACGAGCCTGACCAGGCGGTGGCGCAGTGGATAGAGTGTCGAACTGGGATGCAGAGGACCCGGGTTCAAGACCCCAAGGTTGCCAGCTTGAGCACGGGCTCATCAGGTTTGAGCAAGGTCCACCAGTTTGAGCCCAAGGTCGCTGACTCGAGCAAGGGGTCACTTGGTCTGCTGTAGCCCCTCAGTCAAGGCACATATGAGAAATCAATCAATGGACAACTAAGGAACTGCAACGAAGAATTGATGTTTCTCATCTCTCTCTCTTCCTGTCTGTCCCTATCTGTCCCTCTCTCTGACTCTCTCTGTCTCTGAAAAAAAAAAAAAAATCTACCCACAACGAGACAGCAGAGTGATCGGAACACCTGACAGAGATTTCAAAGCCGCCATCGTAAGAATGCTTCAAGAATCAATTAAACATATGCTGGAAATAGGTTTAAAAAAAAAAAAAAACCAGATAGAAAGTTTCAGCAAATCAAATAGAAAGTCCAAATGATGAAATAGAAGATAGAGACAGGAAGCAAGTGGAAGATTTAAGGACTTAAAAATGTAGTAACTATTGTTTTTTTAATGGAGGAGGCAGAGAAAGAACATACGTAAACTGAATACTAGGGATTACCGAATCCGGACAATAGAGAATGAAATTAATAATGATAACAACAAGGCAGAGAGCTTCAGGGACCTGTGGAACGGTAACAAAAAAATAACCCAACACGTGTGCCATCCACGTCCCAGAGAGAGAAGAGAAGGAGAGGGCAGGACTTCCACACACAGAAAACGTGCAAGTAGAATAATGAGAAAGACGTACCCTCCAAACACTAACCGAAGGGCAGGAGGAGCAGCTACCTAAGTATCAGGTAAAGTGAACGCCAGAGCAAAGACACAGACCAGGGAGGGGAAGGGACATTGTGTAATCATACAACGCCATCCGTCAAAATAAGACGTAGTGACCCTGGATGTGTGTGCACTGGAAACAGGTGCACAGAAATGAAAACTGATTAAAAAAAAAAAAAAGGGAGTTGTGGGCAAAACCCCTCTCTCAACCATTGACGGAACAACCAGACAACATTCCACGAGGACACGGGAGAGCTCACAACGCCATCAGCCGGTGGGCGTGATGGGTATTTACAGAGCACTAGGCTCAACGTCGGCGACGACGCAGGCTTTCCGAGTGCTCGAGGGTCACACAGCGAGAGAGACCGCCTCCTGTGTCCTCAAGCCTCCCCCCCCCCCCCCCCCCGTGTCAAAGAGCCCGTCATGGAGAGGGTTCTCTGTGCGCAGCGGCAACAACAACACAGGTCAGAAATAGGGAGACGCCAGGAGATTCTCCAAACGACTGGGAACGAAACAACATCCCCCCCCCCCAACCACGCAGGCATCTAAAAAGGGAATCCTCCGGGGAAATTAAAAAAAAAACCCACATTGCCCTGGCCGGTTGGCTCAGCGGTAGAGCGTCGGCCTGGCGTGCGGGGGACCTGGGTTCGATTCCCAGCCAGGGCACATAGGAGAAGCGCCCATTTGCTTCTCCACCCCCCCCTCCTTCCTCTCTGTCTCTCTCTTCCCCTCCCGCAGCCAAGGCTCCATTGGAGCAAAGATGGCCCAGGCGCTGGGGATGGCTCCTTGGCCTCGGCCCCAGGTGCTAGAGTGGCTCTGGTCGCGGCAGAGCGACGCCCCAGAGGGGCAGAGCATTGCCCCCTGGTGGGCAGAGCGTTGCCCCTGGTGGGCGTGCCGGGTGGATCCCGGTCGGGCACATGCGGGAGTCTGTCTGACTGTCTCTCCCCGTTTCCAGCTTCAGAAAAAATACAAAAAAACAAACAAACAAACAAAAAACCCACATTGAACTGAAGGAAAACTAAAATATGGCGTCTCAGAGGCACCGCTGAGAGGAGAGGCTGGAGCAGTAGCTGCTCGCGTCACTACAAGAGGAGAGAGCCTCCTCCTGTCCACAACCTGACCTCCCGCCCTCAGAGCCCAGAAAAACCCAGAAAACGAGCCCAGTGAAATGCAGAGCAGAAATCAGTAAAATCACAGACAGAAAAACAACAGAGAAACATAAACAAATGAGTTTTTGTTGTTGTTTTTTCTGGAAGATAAAAGATGTGACAAATTTCTGGGAAGACTGACTGTGATCCATAGAATAACAGTCCCCCCCCGCCAAGGCGTCGGTATCCTTGTCCCCAGAACCCGGGGATCTGCTAGTTTACACGGCAGAGAGGAATGAAGTTTTGCAGATGACCCAAAACAGGATAGGATAAACCGAGTCAACAATATTCCACAGAAAACGTAGAGCGACTTGGGTGCTGGAACACACACGCCCACCAGGATTTTCACGGCACAGGAAATGGTCCGCGAAAAAAGGAATACCTCGTCGTCGTAATTTCGTAAAAGAGTGAAATCATCAAAAAAGAAAACAGTCTTCACTATGGACATGCCTATAACAAGACAGCTTCACAATTCACACAGCAAACACTCTTCACACTAAAAGGCGAAAGAGACAAATCCACCTTTTCAGTCAGAGACTTCAACTCTCCTCCCAGAGATGAACGGAACAAGCATATCAAAAATGAGTAAGGATGAAGAGACCTGAATACAAACCAGTATTACTTTCTTGACATTTATAGGACACTCCATCCAACGAAAGAAGAGTACTCATTGTTTTCAATGGCCCAGAAAATATTTACCAAGATGGATCACTAAAATGTTCCAGTAGTTTAAAAAGTATTCTAATCATGCAAGTATGATTTCTGATCACAACAAACTTGAACCAGAAATCTATACGCCACCACCACCACCCCTCAAAAAAAAACCTCCTGGAAAATCCCTAAATCTTTGGAAATCAAACATAAAATTTTAAATAACTATTGGTTCAAAAAAAAAAATACAAGGAAGGTTAGAAAATATCTTGAACTAAATGAAAATGGAAACACAAATATCAACATGCAATAACGTGCAGTTTAAACAGTGCTTAGAGAGGAATTTATGGTATGAAAAATAATGCATAGATTAGAAAGGAAGGTTTCTAATTAAGGATTAAAATTTCCATTCTACACAACTTCAAAAAGAACAAAATTAATCCCCCAAGGAAGCATAAAGAAAAAAATAAATAAAGAGAATATCAGAAACCAATGCAATCAATGAAAATATAACAAAATTGGAGAAAATAAATAAATAAATCTGAGTCTATGGCAATGTGAATAAACATGATCAACATCTGCCCAGATTAGAGGGAAGTCGCAGTGTACCTATCTGAAATAAAGGGGAGAACATCACTACAGATCCTACAGAAACCAAAACGAGTCCTATGGGCACACTATGAGCAACTGTATGCCGACACATTGATAACTTAGAAGATGTGGGGAAGATTCCTTGAAAGACACAAAGTACCAACGCTTATTCAAAAAGCACGATTTTCTACAAACACTCCTGCCTCTCAGTTTGGTGAGAACTCTCTCCTTCCTTCCGTATCATAACCCCACCAGTTCCGACGCCTGCTCTGTGCCCTCCGTTCCGTTCCGGAGCTGCAGCCGTCCCTGCTCTCAGGGACGCTGCCGTCATCAGCACCCCTGCCGCTCTCCCGGCCCCGCCCCCTGCCCCTCTCCCTGCCCCGCCCCCTGCCGCTCTCCCGGTCCCGCCCCCTGCCGCTCTCCCGGCCCCGCCCCTCGCCGCTCTCCCGGCCCCGCCCCCTGTCACTCTCCCGGCCCCGCCCCCTGCCCCTCTCCCGGCCCCGCCCCCTGCCGCTCTCCCGGTCCCACCCCCTGCCGCTCTCCCGGTCCCGCCCCCTGCCGCTCTCCCGGCCCCGCCCCCTGCCCCTCTCCCGGCCCCGCCCCCCGCCACTCTCCCGGCCCCGCCCCCCGCCCCTCTCCCTGCCCCGCCCCCCGCCGCTCTCCCAGCCCCACCCCCTGCCGCTCTCCCGGCCCCGCCCCCTGCTGCCCCGCTGTTTGAGGTACGCGGTTGGGGGGCCCTTGATGTAATGAGATGTGCTCCTAACACCTTTAGGAAACAGACACACGTTTGAAAGATCAAGTCTGGGAAAGTCGCCCAGGTTCTAGAAACTCACACAGCTCTGAGGACCAATCAACACTGGCTTCCCCTATGAAATATTATCAAAAAGCACTTCTATGGCCCTGGCTAGTGGCTCAGTGGATAGAGCATCAGCCCAGCATATAGATGTTCCAGGTTCGATTCCCAATTGGAGCACACAGGAGAAGCCACCATGTTTCTCTCCCCCTCCTCTCCCCTTTCTCTCCCTCTTCCCTTCCCATAGCCAGTGGCTCAGTTGGTTCGAGTGTTGGCTCTGGGCGCTAAGGGTAGCTCAGTTGGTCCGAGTGTGTCAGCCTCAGGCACTAAAAATAGCTCAGTTGATTTGAGCATCGGCCCCAGATGGGGGTCACCAGCTGGATCCCGGTCAAGGCACATGCGGGAGTCTGTCTCTCTCTCCCCTCCACTAACTTAAAAAAAAAAACTCAAAAAACAAAAAAACACTTTTAATTGAAGTGTCATTAGTCAAGTGTCTCCATCCTTCCCTTGTCTCTCAGGAGCGCGGGTCCTTTTTCTGGGTGGTCCAGCCCTTCCAGGAGCCAGATGTCCCCCTGGGGTGGGAGAGGAAACAGTGTGTGTGTCAGTCACTCGAGCGAGCAACCCTGCAGGGGACTGGGGTGCTTACCTCTCCCACGCCTGGTCGCACACCCTCTCGTTCTTGCTCCGATATCTTCTCTCTGCTACTCCTTTGGGCCTGTCCCCACGGCCACAGCAGCCACCGTCCAGTGCTCTCGCGGCATCTGGTAGCACGGGGATGCCTGCCTTGATGACTGTGAGACCCGCAATGTACCAACTGCAAACACCACTTCTCCACCAATGCCTCAATACCCAGGGCTCCGAGGACCGCGGGGCATCATGGGTGGCGGGAGAAAAGACTCCGCCCCCCCCCGCCCCCACCCCCCCCCCCGCCGGTGGCGCGTGCCACGCGGCAGTCCAGGGTGGTTTTTTTTGGGGGGGTGTATTTTTCCAAAGCTGGAAACGGGGAGGCAGTCAGACAGACTCCTGCATGCACCCAACCGAGATCCACCTGGCATGCCCACCAGGGGGCGATGCTCTGCCCCTCCGGGGCGTCGCTCTGTCCTGACCAGAGCCATTCTAGCGCCTGGGGCAGAGGCCAAGGAGCCCTCCCCAGTGCCCGGGCCAACTTTGCTCCAGTGGAGCCTTGGCTGCCGGAGGGGAAGAGAGAGACAGAGAGGAAGGAGAGGGGGAGGGGTGGAGAAGCAGATGGGCGCTTCTCCTGTGTGCCCTGGCCAGGAATCGAACCCAGGACTTCCACATGCCGGGCTGATGCTCTACCACTGAGCCAACCGGCCAGGGCCTTCCAGGGTGGTTTTAATACGTCTCCCATTAATGTGCATTTTATGAACGCTGCCTGAATGATCTTTCTTCACCGGTCAAAGGAAAAGGCTCGAAATACTCCTTGGCCGTGAGCCGAGCAGGAGGAGGAGGGGACGGGGGTGGGGCGGGGCACACTTGTGAAAATGGATCTCATTTAGAAAAGACTTATCAAAGATGATAAAAAATAAAAAAAGGACCAAAAAAATGTCCTGTTCATTTTTAAGTAAAAGTGTCAATGGGCTCACTCAGCAGCCAATGAGAGAGATCGGACAGGGGTGGACGTGGCCGGGGCCCAATCCCCGGGGACACCAGGGGGCTGGCTGCGGTCCCCAGCCCGTCAACAGCTCAGCACAGCCTCCCCTGGGCCCTCCCAAAGCTTCGCCACCGCTGCTGTGGCTCCCCTGAGCGGACCCAGGTGTCCCCGAGGGACAGGAAGGCCGAGCTGGGCCTCCCCGAGTCAGAAAGAAGAAGAGCAAATTGTCAACTTACCCCAAAATCTGACCACGAAGAACTCTGTGGGATGACCAGGTTTTCGGCACATTGACGGCCACGGTCACTTCACGCAATCCAGTTGCTGAAAGTCACTGAACTCTTCTCGTCCAATGGCTGAACTTCATGATCAGGTTCTTTTTAAAGAGCATTACCACTTACTCCCCCCTTCCTGCCCCCTGGGCGCCCCTGGCTGCCCGGCTCTGATTGGGTTCCAAGCAGAATGCCCCTGGTGTCCAGCCTGGTCTGCAGCGGCCTCCAGGTCCTGGAAACCCGAGGTGCCCTGCAGTGACCCCAGGTCCCTGGAGGGCTGGCGATGCTCCGTGTCACGTTGGCCTGGAGACAGCATCAGTGCCGCTGGTGGGCGTGGTGCTCGGGATGTCCCAGTGGCTGCTGGGGACCGAGGCGGGGATGGTTCTTGCTGGCCTGCTCGTGACAGAATGCCGGCCCGTCGGCAGGAAGGACACGCACTTCTGAAAGGCTCAGCCCGACTGGGGGGCATGTGCAGCATCACGCCTCCCGGGGAAGCTGCGGAGAGAGCCCAGCGTCTGGAGGAAAGTGGCCCCTCGCAAGCAGCCAGAGCCACCTCTGTCCTGGGGCGGGAAGCGGTCAACCTGAATGCGGACACAAGAAGGCAAACCCCAGCATTCGAGACAACGGGCGCCAGAATGATCCAGTCCGACAGACACCATTGCCCGTGGGTCCTTGACGACCCGCTGGGAGCCAGGGGACAGCGTCGGGTGGCTCTGAGCGGCTTCAGGAGAAAGGCCATCTCCAGGGAAGTCCAACGCTGCCTCCGGGGGACCTAGAAGGACGTGGCGGGGGGCGGGGCGGGGAACCTTCCTGCAGCAGAGAGGACACCAGGGACCTGGGAGGGAGCGTGGGATGCGCTCCCAGATGACGTCTGCGCAGAGGAGAGCCAGGCCTCCCGTGGGGAACCCCGGAAAGGGCGGGGCTGAAGTCACAGCTGGCTAGACACCTGTTCACACTCCTGCTGAAGAAATGGCCCCAGTGTGCACTGGACTAACCAAGACGGGAGAAACAGTGGATGCCCTTGCAGACCCTGGGGGAAGCCCCCACTGTCAGAGGGCAGAGGACAGGCTCTTCCCATCCGAGCCGTCCCCCCACGGAACAGCGCCGAGGCCCAAGCTCCAGCTTCCCCTGCTCCTGGTCCCGGTCCCACGGGCAGAGGCAGCTCCTGGGAAGAGGACTGTCCTTCCCCAGACTCGAGACACGAGGGAGGCTCTATCAAGCTGCCCACACAACCTGGAGGCAGAGGAACGGACTCCGAGACACCCCACCGTCCGGCGAGGCTGCTTCTGACGACGCCCCAGGACCGCGGCAAGACGCATCGTCTCTCGGCTGAAGCGCCCCCGGTTTGGTTTCTCTTAGTGTATCTATCGCCAGAGCGATGAACCCCATGGCCGGCATGGAGGCCACTCAGGGGATAATTCTAGAATGTTCTGCAACGGCAGGGCGTGGAGATAGCTCCCGCGAACCGTCGCTTGCGTGTGATGCTATTTGTGAGCCGGGCAATGACAGTATGTTTGTTATTGCTAATAAATTCACTCACATAACCCAGAAACAGAAGCCAGAATGTCGTCTTCTAAGATAAATGGGACACTTTTCCCCCCTCTGGTTTTATCGCTGTGGTGTGAGCGATTACACAGCATTTCACACGGGGGCTTTCTCAGATGCCGAGCTGATGGGCAGCATTCTTGCAAATGTGTATCATATGAATGTAAATATTACCACTAAATCGTCCCTTGCTGTGAGATGTCCAGACAGTGCAAGTGGGACTGTTGTCACTGTGTCACTGTGGTCTAAACGGGTGCCTCCTGCCGGTCCAGAACCACCCGTTCTTGTCTCTCGGAAGAAGTCACCGCGACTTGTCCTCACCTGTGGTCTCAGCGCTGTGGCCGGCTGAGTGACTGACTCGCTCACACCATGGCCGGACGCTGTGATGACTCCAGGTCCACCGTTCCCAAAGGGCGCTCGTGTGGAAGGGGACAGGCCGGGCGTCCGTGAGGACACGCCCTGCGCTTCTCGTGGGCGGATGGCGTGTTTTCTCTGGTTTCTCCCGGCCCGCCCCAGACCCACCCCGCCCAGTGGTGCCAGCACCCAGGGAGCGTGAGATTGCATCTGTTTCTTTTGGTCGACGGAACATTTTCTTTCCTTGTTCAACATTTTTCAGACTTCCACGGCCGGTCTCCAGGCTTGAATGTCCCCTGGGCTGCAGCCGACAGAGACACACCGGTCCGCCCGCGGCCGTGCGGGAGCGCCGGGCTGAAACGTTGTTACGTGTGGCTCCTTGCGGCAGATTCCCCTCCGTGGGTCATACCCAAGGGGTGTCATTTCCCTCCCGCAGCCCCTGCCTGAGCAGGTGTGTCCGTCCCCCAGCGAGCTTCCCAGGCCGACAGGTGCCTGCCCTCAACACTGCGGCTGCAGAACACCAGCGAGAACGCGGGGAGAGGCCGGGCCCGCTGCTGGTTCTCTGTGAAGCCTCGGAACCAGGAGGCGGGAGAACACAGGGCTGCATCCCCGTGGCCCGAGGCAGCACCAGTGCCCAGCTGTGGGGGAGCAGGGGTCCTCCCTGTCTCCCGCCTGACACCTGGCCATGGAGATCACGTGCCCAGGGAGAGGGCATCTGAGCGGTCACTCCAACACTGGTTGCCCAGAGCCCCAGGAAAGCTGACCGCCTCTCGGCAAGGTGGCTGAGGGGCTCACCCCACGGAGCCTGGCTGCTCTGGGCAGTGGGGTGCACAGGGGTCACGGCACTGTCCACACCTGTGTGTGTGTGTGTGTGAGGTGCTCTGAGCTGGAGAGGAAGTGCAGCCTGTGCACACCCCACGTGATGGTCACCTCTCCTTAATGCAGTGTGTGCCGGCGTCCTGGCTGACCAGAGCACAGGGACAGTGGGGACACTTCAGAAGCGGAAGCACACAGCTACAGGACGTGGGGATTCTTTATGAGACAATGAGATGCTCTGAAACTGACGGTGGTGGTGGTGTCTTTATTTATACACACACGTACAGTGGTCAACGCATCTTCAGCTCACGCTGGGTTGATGGGGACAGAGCCAACATCAGTTGAGGAGCCCCTGTGTTCCAGAAACAGAAGACAGTTTGCATCTTTTTTTTATTATTGAGAAGTGGGGAGGCAGTCAGACAGACTCCCACATGCACCCAACCGGGATCCACCAGGCACGCCCACCAGGGGGCGACGCTCTGCCCATCTGGGGCATCGCTCTGTTGCAACCAGAGCCACTCTAGCACCTGGGGCAGAGGCCATGGAGCCATCCTCAGCGCCTGGGCCAACTTTGTTCCAATGGAGCCTCGGCTGAGGAAGGGGAAGAGAGAGACAGAGAGGAAGGAGAGGGGGAGCGGTGGAGAGGCAGATGGGCGCTTCTCCTGTGTGCCCTGACTGGGAATCAAACCCAGGACTCCTACATGCCAGGCCGATGCTCTACCACTGAGCCAACTGGCCAGGGTCCCTCAGTGGGCTTTAAAGCTGCTCATCTGCTGAGACTCCTCTGCACCCACCCACACTTCACAGAGGTGGACAGTGTCGTGTGTGCTCATGAGCCCGGGGAGGCACCGTGCAGCCTTGCGGAGACAGCGATGATGGCCCTGTGCATGGGCCCGCTGCCTTGGGGACAGCAGGAGGGGCTCCCGTACAATGACCGCGTCACCTGCTCAGGGAGGCATGGAGGAGTGTGGAGCGGGGGGACTCAACTGGGCACCTGCCTGACCCCACGTCTGGTGGCTGCATCACAGGTGCCAGACGAGTGAGAAGGCAGCAGTGAGTCGGGAGCCCACAGGGAGTGGATGCACAGTGGTCTCACTGGGGGTGAACCTCCTGCTGGAGGGCTCAGGCGTCCCGCTCTGGGTGCCGGGGACTGGACGGAGGGGACTGGACGGAGGGGACTGGACGGAGGGGACTGGATGAAGAGGACTGGACGGAGAGGACTGGGCGAAGGGGACTGGGCGAAGGGGACTGGACGAAGGGGACTGGACGAAGGGGACTGGATGAAGGGGACTGGACGAAGGGGACTGGATGAAGGGGACTGGACGAAGGGGACTGGACGAAGGGGACTGGATGAAGAGGACTGGGCGAAGGGAACTGGACGAATCGCAGGAACAGGGACGCGCAGCCTCCTCCCGGGTCCCTGCGGGCGCCCCCCCCCACCCCCACTGCAGAGTCTAGGACCTGCCCTCTTGCCCGCCACCAGGAATGTCCTTCCTGCGCCTTCTCACGCAGCTCACGCTCACGCCATTGTCCAGGACGTTCCCGCGGGCACCTCCCCTGGCCCTCCGCCCCGCGGCCCTGTCCTGACGGCCCGCTGTCTGGGAAAAGCAGAGGAGAGAGGGAGCGGACCGTGCATGCAGGAAGGCCGTCACTGCAGCCCCTCAGAGGCACCTGTGCATGGGCCGAGTGGGCAGGGAGGGCGGCAGGGATGCCCGGCCCCCACCAGCCCTGGGCACCGAGGTGCTTTCTAAGCCCAGGCCACACCCTCTAGGGAAACCACAACATAGTGATTTGGAACCTGGAACCCATTAAATCCAACCTGGTCCAGGCTGGCAGCAGAGCCCAGGGGTCCTGGGTGTGGGTGAAAGGGGCCCGAGGCTGCGCTCCGCCCGCTGCCCGGCACCGTGGGCACGCCCCCTGCGGGCCGGCGGGGGTCTCCGCACGGGGACCCGAGGCCGCGCTCCGCCCGCTGCCCGGCACCGTGGGGACGCCCCCTGCGGGCAGGCGGGGGTCTCTGCACGGGACCCGAGGCCGCGCTCCGCCCGCTGCCCGGCACCGTGGGCACGCCCCCTGCGGGCCGGCGGGGGTCTCTGCACGGGGACCCGAGGCCGCGCTCCGCCCGCTGCCCGGCACCGTGGGGACGCCCCCTGCGGGCCGGCGGGGGTCTCTGCACGGGGACCCGAGGCCGCGCTCCGCCCGCTGCCCGGCACCGTGGGCACGCCCCCTGCGGGCCGGCGGGGGTTTCTGCACAGGGAGCCAGCTCCGGGCTCGGCCAGGCTGCTCCCCAGCCCGACCCTCTGGCTGGCTGGCCCGTTGGTGATGCACACCTTCCCTGATAACCGCTGGTTTCTGCACGTGTCCCCCGTGCGTGGTGCCCTCCCACAGCACAGCCCGAGTTCAGGGCTGGGGCGTCGGCCACGTCGCTGCAGAGCGTCCACGCAGGACAGCGTCACGTCTGCAGCAACACGCCTCCCACGCTCAAAGGCTCCGTCGGTCTGTGGGTCGGGCGGGTGGGTTTGAGTACGTGTCCTGCAGGCGGCCCTTCTGAGCCTGGCTGTTTGCTGTCTCCCCAAACACGGGAATCCCGTGTCCTCACGGTGGGTGGACTCCCCCTCGGAGCACAGGCGCTCACACGGGCCCGAGACCCAGCCGCACGCGGCACTCACCACCAGCTTCCCGTGGCTCCGCGGACCCGGGCCTGGTCTCCGGGTGGAGAGGACGAGAGCAGAGCTTCGGGGACGACCCCGGACGACCTCAGGCCCGTCATGCCCGCCCACCTGAGCCTGGGCATCCTGGCAGCGGGCAGGACCCGGGGCGCCGCTCCCCACACTGGAGGGAGTGAGTCATTCATGAGGGAGGGCGTGGGCTGACCCGCCGCCACCTGCCTGAGCCCCAGGGGAGCCCAGTCCTCACTCAGGGTCACCCAGCACCTTGAGGGCATGACAGGACAGGGACGTCTAAGACCGGGGAGGGCTGGGGACCCGGCTTCACTCAGCGTGTCCAGAGCAGCAAGACGAACAGAACCCTTCAGGCCGCAGGACGGCTGCGCGGCGTGCATGCTGCGTACTCAACACCGCGGTGCTCAGACCGACCGACGCTGCCCTCGCCTTCGGCCGGCGTTCTCCCGAGTCCGAGGGGATGATGTCCAGCACGAGAACCCGCCCGCCAGCCCCTTCCCACCTGTGCTTCCCGAGGAACAAACTCCGCCCCTGGGGCTGCACACGTGCTTACGAGACGCCCTGGGTGGGGGCGGCTGCGCCCTGCTCCACGGCGGACTCCACGGCCTAACAGGACCCCTGCGCCCTGCTCCTGTCCTCCCGGCCTTCCCCCGCCGAGCGCACCACCCTGCACCCACCCACAGGCTCTCCTGGGCCCGGCCCCAACGGTGCTCCTGTCCCAGACCCACCATCACCGTCCTCGGGGCCACATGCTCCTGCTGTCCCCGCCTTCCTCCACCAGGCCACCCGTGCTGGGTGCTGGGTGCCTGGGGCTGGGACCGCGCCTCCTCAGACACTCGCCTCAGGGCGGCCACAGCGAGGGGCCCACACCGGGGGCTGCAGTGGGCATCTGTCCACACCGGGGGCTGCAGTGGGCATCTGTCCACACTGCCCTCTGTCCAGGGCTACAGTCGCAGCTGTGACAGCTGGGCTCAGAGCCCCCGTGGGGAAGAGCCATCGCCAGGGAGCAGCCTGAGGAAAATGGCTCTTTAAACATTGAAACGGGTTTTTACTACAGTCACCGGGCACAGCCTCGTGGAGATAAAACCGTTAATTCCACAGTTACACGGCGCTGAGCCGTGCAGCTCGGTCTGAGTGGGGCTCCCGAGTGCTGACTTAGGGGGCAGCTCTGGTGGAAATGTCACTCTTTTTATAAACATGATTTCTTTATTTTTTCTTTTCTTCTCATTACCCATCACCCAAAGTCAAATCATTTTCCATCAACTTATATTTGTTCCTCTTTATACCCTCCCTCCCACCCGCTCCCCAGTCTAAACACAATTTTTAAATTAAGAATTTCAGCCCTGGCCAGTTGGCTGAGTGGTAGAGCGTCAGCCCAGTGTGCGGATGTCCCGGGTTCGATTCCCGGCCAGGGCACACAGAGAAGCGCCCATCTGCTTCTCCACTCCTCCCCTCCTTCTTCTCTGTCTCTCTGCCCCTCTCTTCCCCTCCCGCAGCCATGGCTTGAATGGTTCAAGCAAGTTGGCCCAGGTGCTCAGGACAGCTCCATGGCCACCCTCAACCACTTAAACCTGAGCTCCAACTCAAAACTGTGAGGAAACTTTATTCTTAAAACAGAAATTAAAAATCTATGGTAATTTCTTCCATTTTTTGGTATTCCCTCTCAACTCTTTTCACTTTTGTATAGAAGATTGTTAGAACAGATGCTTTAACCCTAACACAGGTCTGAGTTACACCACGCCGCTCACAGACGCAGTGGGTGAAATGGTGAACACACGTGGGGGCGTGGGCGGTGTGAGCAGAGGTCCGGGAGACAAGTGCCCGAGCCGCTTTATTTCTGGTCTGAAGAAGCAACGTGCAGGCCCGCGTGACACTGAGCTGAGGGCGGGAGGGCGCCCCTCTAGGGACGGCTGGTCTCGCAGGGGCACTGTCCCCAGGGATGAATACAGATCATTCCAAATACATCGGGAGGCTCCCCGACCAGGCCCACAGCCACTCTTCTGCGGTGTGGTCTTCAGATCGGTCACCTCCCCCAGTTTTACAGCTCCGTGGCGCCCACAAGAGTCGGCGGACTGGAAGCCCCTCGTCGCCGCGGGCAGCCGGAGCGAGGCCGTCACTTCAGCCAGATCCACTTGTCCCCCACGTCCGCGTTGTACCCGGGGCTGTACTTGCGGCCTGGCAGCTGTGGAGGGAAGCAGGCATGGTCACCGCAAGCATACAGGCGCGCCGGCCCCCAGCAGTGGCCCCCTAGCCCGCCCCGCACCCTCCACACCAGCGAGGCCTCCACAGGGCCCTGCGGTGACGGACGGGCTCTGGGGGAACCAGGCACGGCACAGCTCTGCCCGCGAGACCTTCCGTCCCGGCAGGGACCTGCAGACACAGCCCAGCCCAGTGTTCCCGTGACGTCAGGAGGGTGACGAGGCTATCGAGGGGACAGTGGGTGAGAGCTGGAGGTGGGGTGACCCACACAGACACTTGGAATCAGCTCTGACCATCACCACCTGAAAACCCACTGATGAAATCCCAGCTGAAGCAGCCGATGCCCAAGGGTCCTGCTGGGACAGCAGGACTGAGCTGAGCCCAACGTGGGGCCTCACAGCCAGTGGGGGGGGGGCATCCTGGCAGGGTGGTGATGGAACTGGAGGACTGATGTCTCAGCCCCTGCTCCCCCTGCGGGCGTACCCCTGATGTCGGGGGGCAGGGCCCTGGGGACACAGTCCACAGAGGTCCGGCTTCCGGGGCACAGGCAGGTGGCCTAGAGCGGCTGCCAGGCACTACCCCAGGCAGAGGAGACGGCACGAGAGCACGGTGACCGTGGGCTGTGATGGTGGTCAGACAGGCGGGCTCCCCAGGGTGCTGGACGCTGCGGGAGACCCGAGTGGCAGGAGGACGTTGAGGGGCCCACGTGTCTGCTCTCCGATTCCGACAAGCACGTCGGCCACCACAGGGGGGTCACTGGGCCAGAACGGCTGCCTGGAGCTGGTCCACTCCCCTTCTTCCCGCCACAGACATCAGACCGGCCTGAGGGCTAAAGGCTCTCTCGGCCACTCGGGGCTCTCTCCCCGTTCTCCTTCGCAGGTGTCTTGTCCCCAAGCTCCTGTCGGCATCTAGCCCCTCCCGGCCTCTGCTCCCTGGAGGACCCCACACACACGAGGGAACTCAGTGTATCTTACAACTACGGAAGAAGACGTCAGGAAGCTTGCAGACAGAGCCACACAAACTACCCCAAGTCAGGCACAGAGAGAGGAGGAGGCCAGAAACACGGACCGTGTCAGGTGGTCCGTGCAACAGGATCAGGTCACCAATGTGAACAGGAACCTGAGTCCCCCAAAAAAGGGGAGGAAAAAATCTGAATGACCACACGCTTTCCAAATGACATGCAAAGTATATACTCTTGCATCTGAGAAACTCTACAAACCCCAGGCAGAATAAGCACAAAACAACCACGCAGAAGCATGTCACAACTAAACTACCCAACACCAGTGAGCGAGAGATCAAGTGTCCAAAGCCACCAGAGAAAAAAGGCCCGTTAGGAGCGAGGACCAAAGATCTGAACCACCTCAGACGCTCGTCAGAAACTAGGCAGGAGCACGGCGTGTCTGTGGCGTGCGGGCAAACAAATCCACCACCGCCGTCCTCCCGTGAGCGAGAGCGTCCCCCAACGCAGGACGGAGACACACCCGCCTCAGGGCGCCCGACCTGGACTGGAGGGCAGGCGTCCAGGGTGTTTCCAGGCAGAAGGAGAGGGTGCTGGCAGGACCCCGGTTGACTCACAGGAAGGACGCACCCGCAATGATGGTCACGGTGGAAGGGGGGAGGGTCAGAAAAGAATTCTAGTTCCTTTAAAAGACAGGGGACTGTAAGGCTAACATAATAACCCTATACCGAATGCACAAGGACAGGCCGAGGGTGGAGGGACCGTGGTGGGCAGACCGTGCCCGCTCGCGGGGACCCCAGAGCCACCCCTGCCTGCCGACGAGATACAGCTGCAGCTGGGAAGTCAACAGAGGGAATAACAGAATTGCAGGCATAACCAACCAACTCCGAAGGAGCCACGACTGGAGGAGGCAGGAGGCCAGCCCTGACCTCACTTGCCCTGCGGTGAAGAGGGGGCTCGGTCCCGCAGGGGACGCCCCGCCCCGCCCAGGAAAGCCCCAGGAGGCCACACGGCCTCATCCGCCCAGGCCGCTGCGACCCCGAGGGCCCTCGTCACTCCATGCAGCCCGTGTCCGTTATCAATTCTTCTGAAAGAACCACTGTAGTAAAAAAAAAAAGTATCACTGCTTTATGAACACTAACAAGGAGCAAAAGACACTCCGTGAGTGCGGGGACCTAATGGGAGAGGGACCCGGAAGCATCGCTCAGAAAGCCAAGCAAACCCCTGCCCGCAACCCCGCCAGGCAGCCCTGGGCCCGCGGTGTGCCGGCAGACCCGCCCTGAGGTGCCACTGAGGTGGCCCGCGGTGTCCCCTCTCCTGGCGTCCCTGCCCTGCCCCTCGGGAAGGGGTCCCCACAGGCTCTTCCCCCCGGACCTCTGCCACTGAGCACCCTTCCTTCTCGGAGCTCCTGCCGCTGGCCCCGCCCAGAGCAGCCACCCGTGCTCACTGACCCGGGCAGCCTGCCGGCCTGAGACCAGCGCGGCCTCACGGGCCCTGACCAGGAGGCAGGCAGGTGGCCCCACATCTGTGTAGAAGATGACGCCTGAGCCCAGACTCTCAGATGCTCAGTTGCAGGAACCCCCCTTCCTCACACCACGGAGACATCAGCTGCACACACAGTGCTGTGTGCCGTCAGCTCTCGGGAGCAGCAGCTCTGTCCCTCCCGATCACACACGCCCCTCGTCTGCCCTGCTGACCCCATCCGCCTGCCCGTCAGTGCTCTGGCCGCGCCGCTCAAGTCCTCAGCTGTGACCTCTGGGCGCCATCGGCCACAGGCCACGCTGACCCTCACTGATCTCCCACGCCTGCCCGTGGCCCTCTGAGCACTGATGGGGCAGTCTGCCTTCCCAGCCATCACCCGGGGACAGTCAGCGATGCCGTTTCTCAGTGGAGTTCTCCTGGGGGCTGACGTGTGTGTGACCCCTGCACCACGTCCTCCACGTGACTGTGAAAGGTGGCCCTGAACAAGGGCCCAGTGAGGCTGCCACGCCCGGGGCAGGGAGCGGTCACACGGGGCGCTGTCCACTCTCTCCCTCTGCACCTCGGAGGGGCAGGGAGCGGTCACACGGGGTGCTGTCCACTCTCTCCCTCTGGACCTCGGAGGAGCCGACACTGCGGAACAGTCCTGGCCGACGGGGTTCCAACTCCCGTCTCCTCTGACCCATTATTAAGTGTAAATGCGAATGAGCCTGCCAAGAATTTATCATCCATTTTGAAGAGGAGCGTACTAGAGATTATTTATTAAAAGTCACTTCTTTGACATACAATTTCTCCAATTTTCCATTACTGCTCAGCGTAATTCAAGTGTAAAAAAAAATGAAGCCAACTTTCAGAAAAACTTTGTTTTTTAATCTTCAAAAACAATCTCTTTAATTTAAAAACGAGTGCCTCTCTGTGTGACACGTCACAGCACGGCCTCCCAGACAGATGTGTGGCGACTGTCCGAGTCACGGTATCGGTTCCTCTGCCTTCCGCCAGCTGGGACAGAGGAGTCCGCGCTCACACGGAGCGGACACCTGCAGAGAGGGTGCGCCTCCTGAAAACTCTGAGGAGCAGAGTGACAGCTGAGCAAAGCCGGGGCGCGGCTGGTCAGGCGGCACGTCGGACATTGCGGTGTCCCTGCGGAGGGAGCAGCAGAGCCGTGGACGCCACACGACAGGCCGCAACCACAGCGCCTCCTCTCGGGGTACCTCTGAGTCACCTCCCGTCCGCTGACACACACGATGGCCCCAGGCTGGGGCCGCACTTGCGAGAGGAAACTCCCGGGGGGAGGGGGCACAGGCTGGGGGGCCCTCCTGTCTCTCCTGGACGCAGACCCCGTGTGCTCACTGTCACCCTGGGGGGCCCTCCCGTCTCTCCAGGACGCAGACCCCGTGTGCTCACTGTCACCCTGGGGGGCCCTCCCGTCTCTCCAGGACGCAGACCCCGTGTGCTCACTGTCACCCTGGGGGGCCCTCCCGTCTCTCCAGGACGCAGACCCCGTGTGCTCACTGTCACCCTGGGGGCCCCTCCCGTCTCTCCAGGACGCAGACCCCGTGTGCTCACTGTCACCCTGGGGGGCCCTCCCGTCACTCCAGGACGCAGACCTTGTGTGCTCACTGTCACCCTGGGGGGCCTTCCCGTCTCTCCCGGACGCAGACCCCGTGTGCTCACTGTCACCCTGGGGGGCCTTCCCGTCTCTCCAGGACGCAGACCCCGTGTGCTCACTGTCACCCTGGGGGCCCCTCCCGTCTCTCCAGGACGCAGACCCCGTGTGCTCACTGTCACCCTGGGGGGCCCTCCCGTCTCTCCAGGACGCAGACCTTGTGTGCTCACTGTCACCCTCGGGTCAACAACGTCCACACTGGGAGTCGCAGTTCCATACAAAACAGACTCCCAGTTAGTCTAAGGCCTCATGCCCGGGGGACGTTTAGAACCAGCCAGCCGACCCGCTGGTCCTGATGCCCGTCTGTCTGCAGAGGAGCGGCAGGGAGGTGGGGACACGGCTCTCCCGGCCGCGTGTGAACTTCTGTTTAGAGTCAGCACAGGGAGCTGGGGCCGGGCTGCCGGCCACCTGGGACAGTGAAGAAACGGGGACAGGAGAGAAATGGGGGCCGCGTCCAGCAGCTGCCAGGGCACGGGCAGATGTGCGGAGTCCCCCCAGCTCCGGGCCTCCGCCGAAGGGTCGGCTCAGGAGAGCGTATGCCACCTTGGCGTCCACCCAAGGAGGGGCTGGCAGAACACTGACCGGGTCACAGTGCCCGAGAAGTGACGGAGAAAGTCACCAGCTGCCCTGCCCCCAGCCAGGGTCCACGCTGATGACCGCGTGGGGGTGTGAATGAAAAGTGTGCGCTAAATGCTCCCCAGGCTCCAGGTCCCCGTGTCCCTCTGCAAACGTCAGCACAGGTGACACTCAAGGTCCCCAGGCAGCTCCTGCGGTGCCGATGGACACCTGAAAGCCACCAGGCCAGACCAGCAACAGGACTGATCAAAACACCAAGGTCACAGAATCAACAAGTTAAACCCGTGTTTCACCAGCCGGTCTGTGGACCAATGCAAGTCCGCCAGAAATTCCCTGCTGGTCCAGGAAAGAGTTAAACAGCCTGACGTCGTGTGAAGATTTTCAAGTCTACTGGCAACAGGCCGCGGGCCAGTGGACAAAAACAGTGAACTACACCACAAAGAAAAACCCTCTCTTCACAGGAAAACCGAGAGCCCTCCCTGAAGGCCTCCACCCGCACGGCTCCCGACGCTGACCACGCGTGCACGTCCACACCCACAGAGGTCGGCACGCAACACGCACACACATCCCTGCAGGTAACTGACCGACAACTGCACGGTCGGTCTTATGAGCTTCCCAGAACTTCTACATTGAATAAAATCACTTGAAAACAACCCAAAGCACTTACTTAGAAAGAAAATGCCCAGCCCCTCAAGCAGGAAGGCAGAGTGTGGACAGACTCGGGCGTCCAGTGGAGCTCCGAGCACCTGCCCGCCTCAGACCGAGAATGAGTCCTGAGAAACACTTTACAGCCCAGTCACACGAGTGCTGACCACGCAGCCCGAGTTCTAGTCTACACACAAGCATCCCCACACCTGCCCCTGACCAGCCCCAACTGCAGAGACAGGAGGAGGTACGGGGTCTCCCTATCCCACTGACATGAGGCTCATTCACCTGCTGGGTTCCCACCAGGACAGACGGACGGACGGGTGTCCTCTAAGTTCATGGCAACTTGCCAGAACTGACCCCCCAAACCATGGTGAAACCAAAGAATTCACTAAAAAGGTGTGGAAATCTGACCAACCCTCCAGACCTCTACCCTCATGGTTGACCAGCGGGGTCACCACCTGAGTGCTCCATCCCCCACCAGGACCCCTGTGGAGACACCCCTTGTTTATGGACAGGCACCCCATGAGGAGCAGGACCACCCCGTAAGTCAGAGCTGGCACTGACGAGACAGACAAGGGCTAAGACACGGTGCACGGTCACATCAACGTGAAGCTGGCGAGTGTGGCCTGCACGCAGCTGCCAGACGTCCACTGTGTGCAGCCCGGCTGTGCAGGGGTCTGTGCTGGCTTCCCAGACCAGGACGGGGGAAACGAGGGCCTTTCAGGGAGAGAAGAGCCCTCTCTCTGACCACCGCTCAGAGATGCTGTTTCCTGCTCGGCTGTCTGACCCGCCCGGCCCACTCTCGGGCTTCCAAGGCCTCACCTCTAGGAATTCCCGGAAGACACGGTCACTCTGGTGTGCTCCGATCGTGATTTCGGGGAGGTAGACCGGAATGGTGGTGTAGTTCAGCACCTGCAACTTATCCTGAACCCTAGGAAGCAAGACAGACGTGGGTCACACGAAAGCCATCAACACAAATATTAAAACAATAAGCCTCAAGGCTGATCTTTGAACACGTCAGTATTAAAAGTTCACACACTCGGAAGCAGTCGTCCTGAGGCACAGCTTCCGCCCCAGGCCTGCCTGGTCTGCGTGGGGCCACCCTCTGGGGCGACTGCCACAGCCGGAGGGGAACCTTCAGAAGCCTCAGTGGCCAGATGGACAACCGACTACCTTCCAGACGGATGGTTTGGGAACAGAGGCTCACCCCACACCCCATGGTGCTCTGCCACGCCCACAGCGTCCCCCCGAAACTGCAAACCAGGCTGTGCGGGAACAGCCTGGGGGGGGTCCCTCTCAGCACAGCGCAGCCTCCGTCCTGCCCGCCGCTGTCCCCAGGGCCACCGTCCGCAGGGCCCGGAACACCCACACTGGACGGGCCACCCCCCCCCCCCGCCGCGCATGGAAGGTCCAACGCGCCCTCTGGGCACCGTCCCCACGGGCCCCAGCGCCTCTCCTTGTTTCCCTGGTCTGTTTTGCTGGATGCTAAAATGTTTATACTTTGATATAATTTGCTTAAATTAAATTTAGTCTGAATATAACCACTATACTTGGAAGAGGAAAAGCATTTTTGGGGCTTTTAGAAAGAAACATTAAAATAAAGCCTCCTTTCTTAAGGGCTCAAAACAAAGAAAATAATTATTTTAAATGGCCACTTTCCCATCAAGGAGTTTTATAACGGCAGATGTTCCTGCTTGTAATGGCCCAAATGGAAGTTCTGACTGGCCCTGGCTCTCAGCCACTGTGTGCGGGCAGCCCAGACCCACCAGCACACCCGAGCCTCCGTCCCCGGCAGTGGGAACGCCCGGCCCAGGCCCAGGCCCAGGCCCACCAGCACACCCGAGCCTCCGTCCCCGGCAGTGGGAACGCCCGGCCCAGGCCCAGGCCCACCAGCACACCCGAGCCTCCGTCCCCCGGCAGTGGGAACGCCCGGCCCAGGCCCAGGCCCAGGCCCAGACCCACCAGCACACCCGAGCCTCCGTCCCCGGCAGTGGGAACGCCAGGCCCAGGCCCAGGCCCAGACCCACCAGCACACCCAAGCCTCCGTCCCCGGCAGTGAGAACCGCCCGGCCCAGGCCCAGGCCCAGACCCACCAGCACACCCGAGCCTCCGTCCCCGGCAGTGAGAACCGCCCGGCCCAGGCCCAGGCCCAGACCCAGGCCCAGACCCACCAGCACACCCAAGCCTCCGTCCCCGGCAGTGGGAACGCCCGGCCCAGGCCCAGGCCCAGGCCCAGGCCCAGGCCCAGGCCCAGACCCACCAGCACACCCGAGCCTCCGTCCCCCACAGTGGGAACGCCCGGCCCAGGCCCAGGCCCAGACCCACCAGCACACCCGAGCCTCCGTCCCCGGCAGTGAGAACCGCCCGGCCCAGGCCCAGGCCCAGGCCCAGACCCACCAGCACACCCGAGCCTCCGTCCCCGGCAGTGAGAACCGCCCGGCCCAGGCCCAGGCCCAGACCCACCAGCACACCCGAGCCTCCGTCCCCGGCAGTGAGAACCACCCGGCCCAGGCCCAGGCCCAGACCCACCAGCACACCCGAGCCTCCGTCCCCGGCAGTGGGAACGCCCGGCCCAGGCCCAGGCCCAGACCCACCAGCACACCCGAGCCTCCGTCCCCGGCAGTGGGAACGCCCGGCCCAGGCCCAGGCCCAGACCCACCAGCACACCCGAGCCTCCGTCCCCCGCAGTGGGAACGCCCGGCCCAGGCCCAGGCCCAGGCCCAGACCCACCAGCACACCCGAGCCTCCGTCCCCCGCAGTGGGAACGCCCGGCCCAGGCCCAGGCCCAGACCCACCAGCACACCCGAGCCTCCATCCCCCGCAGTGGGAACGCCCGGCCCAGGCCCAGGCCCAGGCCCACCAGCACACCCGAGCCTCCGTCCCCGGCAGTGAGAACCGCCCGGCCCAGGCCCAGGCCCAGACCCACCAGCACACCCGAGCCTCCGTCCCCGGCAGTGGGAACGCCCGGCCCAGGCCCAGGCCCAGACCCACCAGCACACCCGAGCCTCCGTCCCCCGCAGTGGGAACGCCCGGCCCAGGCCCAGACCCACCAGCACACCCGAGCCTCCGTCCCCCGCAGTGGGAACGCCCGGCCCAGGCCCAGGCCCGCAGTCCCTCTCCGAAGAGGGTTGCAGCACCAGCACCCACGCAGGGGACATGGGAGTGTGTACAGCGGGCACAGGCACCCGGGTCACCAGTACGGGCGTCACTTGTGCGGTGACTGACAGTCTACTAACCAAACGTCCCTCAGGCCCAGGCGTGGACTGCGCCGACCCGCCGGGCGGGCGTGCACACGCGGACGGGCTTTCCTGTCCCGACAGCGAGCTGTAACAGACTGTCTTTCATAAGCGTGCATCAGTAACGTATAAATGCACCTCTTTTTATTTTTAACACAAATAGGATTACTGCATTTTTATCATACAAGAACAATTTTTTTGAAATAACCTAACAATAAAAAACATCAACTAAAAATATTTTTAAATGTTGACAAATATCACAATGGGCACGATTAGGGTTTCTCTACAGCTTGAAAGTCCTAAAAACAAAATTCTGGGGCTTCTGAGAGAACTGGCCGTGGGGGCCCTGGCACTGGTGCGGACCGCGCAGGGCAACGGCGCCACCTACGGTCACCCGGCAGAACTGCAGCTGCACGCACGCCCAGGAGGCAGCGGAACCGGCCTCAGACTGCTCTGAGGGTTAGAAAATCATCTGCTGGGGCTCAGTCTATCTTCACTGGCCGACTGGCTGGTGTCACCATGAGCTTAAATGGTGACAAGGGGCGCCCCTGGGCCCCAGCGCCAGGAGAGCCGCGTCCTGACCTCTGAGGAACGCCAGCCGAGTGGAAGAGGATGAGGACACCAGGGAGCCTCTGACTCGGGACGCAGGGGCAGCGAGAGGGCGCTCTGGCCACGGCGCTCTGGCCACCTGAGGCGAGCCTGGGGCGGCGAGGGCAGCACAGCCTCTCCCGCCAGCAGCCCGGCGCCCGACGAGAGAAACGCACTCCGGCGGTTACAGTACCAGGTGCTGAGCCGCGCATCTCACAGCAAAGGAGCGAGGCGAAAAAAGACAGAAACAACGCAGTAGTAAGTTACGTTTTGTGACTCAGACTGATCCCCAATGAACAGAACATCTGTACTTTCTCCCACAATGTGGCCAAAACGGCCTTCCTCGTGTTTCCTGCAGGGAGAAGCTGTGTGTGAAACCCTCCCTCTGACACCGACGTGCACCTGCAGCTCTGCGGCTGGAGCCTCTCGTTAGAGACGGCCTCCCGGAGCCACGGGAAGCAGCAGTCCAGAGGTGTGGGGCGCGGGGCGGCAGGGCCCTGGCGAGCAGCGGGAAGGGGAGCCAGCCACCACCCCGGGAGCAAGGCCCCGGCACGGCACCAGAACGTCCTGGATCACGCTGCCGAGATCGAGTGCTTTCCGGGCTGACGCAGCCACCACTCAGCAGAAGCACACACATGATGACACACTCACATAATGACACACACACGACACACACACATAATGACACACACACGACACACACATAATGACACACACACATAATGACACACACACGACACACACATAATGACACACACACATAATGACACACACACATAATGACACACCGGCACACGTGCTGAGACAGCACAGAACGTCTAAACCAGTCATCTGGTCGGGTTCTGGACAGAATGCATGTCACTGGTAAATGGCACGCTTACAGTAATTACCTTAGAAAACGGGTCATAATTTTCACCCGAGTCCCCCAAATTAAGAACCGGTCCTGGAATGAGAAGGAACACAGTTCCCACTGAGAACGGCTACGAGACACCCCAGGGGCGGAGGAGCAGGGGACGGGAGAGGGGACATGGCATTCAGTCACCAGATGAGCGCAATGAATGGGATGTTGTGCTTGCGGGCTCTGCGGGAATTAGAGGATCTTTCTCTACTAACTACAAAGATTATGATTTTAAAACGGGAATTTCAGACATGGTCTAGAATCAAATTAAGACACATTCCTGATCACGTTTAGAAAATGACACCGTGTCACTCATGGCGTCAAAGAGCCCTCCCACGTGGCCCCGTGTGGTCTCAGCAGGATGTCAGGAGAGCCACCTTTTCTCAGGTGGTAATTCACACAGTGCCCAGCAGAAGCTGATACTCACAAGGGTCACGTGTAAATGCACATAAAGTAACAGCCAGGAAAAGTTAGGAGGAGGTTTCCAGGAAAAACAGAGAGGTGACTGCAGCCAGGTGAGAAGGCGGGGTTCTCAGGGAGTTACCGGCAGGAGGAGGGGGTTCGGGAGACGTGTGGGCGGCACCGCAAGGTCAGGGTGGAGTTAACTCTAGAGGGAGAAGCTGGGCCACCACGGGGTGAGGCGCTGCACTGAGGGTCCCGTGTGGGGAGCGGGGTCGCTGGGACCCTTCACGAGCAGTGACTGGGGGGCTGCACACAGGGACTGCAGGAATGGAGACCGAGGAGGGTGCGAGGAAAGGAAAGCTGGGAGAGAGACCACGGAGACACACACGCCACGTGGGGAGGGTCAGGGCCAGCGGGGAGGAGGCTGCGGACGAGCAGCAGTGGACTGAGGGGCCGACCCCCCCGGGACGTGCGTGGCGAGAGGAGGGAGGACAATGGCGGCACCAGGAGCCAGCGCCTGTGCGGGCTGGGCCACGTCACACGGCTGCGCAGGTCAGCTCTCGGAGCCCCTTCTCCCCCGACCCCGGCAAAGTGAGGGCGCTTGCCCCCAGGCAGGAGTGCTGTGGAGTCCAGGAAGTTTCTGGAACACCTTCCAAACACGTGCTGACAATTCCTGCCGGATGACGAAGGCTGAGCCCTGGAGGCACACACTACGCAGCAGTGAAAGACGGCGAGGCTCAGCGGTGTCACGGCAACACCGTCAGGGACCTTCACAGAGACACACACTAGGAGCATCGAGGAGAAAGGACGGGGAGCACAGCTCTGGGAACAGGGACGTCCAGCTTCAGCTGCATGCAGCGGGGCCGGGCCGCCACGCTCGCCCGACGGGCCGTCTGCAAGAGCCCAGGTTCCAGACAAGGACCAGCCACAGCGGTCAGGGGAGGAAGGCAGACAGGCCGCACTGGCCGGAGGGGAAGATGCAGACCCCTCAGACAGACGGGCTCCTAGACCAGAAAACCATCCGGGTGAGAGGGGCGTCACATAACGATAGCGGGCACAGCCACCCTGAGCACGTGTGCACCTGGTGACCCGGGTGGCCTCAGAGCACACGGGCCACAGTGCACAGCGTCAGGAGGGGACAGACCGCTGTGGGCCTGACGGCCGGCACGCCCCCTGCCGGGAGTGGACGCACAGCAGCCGGACGCCCCGTCCCTCAGCGCAGCCGCCTCACTCTCAGGGCGCACGCCACCGGCAGCAGCGGGCCCGCCGCTCCCCACACTCAGCTGGGCCGTCCACACAGATGGGAACCCGGCCACAGCAGACGTCTCACCCAGCAGCAGAGCAGCGGTCACACACACGTCCTCAGCCCCCACGGGTCACCTGAGGGCGCTCACGGCACTGAGTGCACAAGTGGAGGGTCTGAGGGGGGACGGGGGTCTGAGGGGACACGGGGGTCTGAGGGGACGGGGGTCTGAGGGGACGGGGGTCTGAGGGGACACGGGGGCCTGAGGGGACACGGGGCTCTGAGGGGACGGGGGTCTGAGGGGACACGGGGGTCTGAGGGGACACGGGGCTCTGAGGGGACGGGGGTCTGAGGGGACACGGGGGTCTGAGGGGACACGGGGGTCAGAGGGGACGGGGCTCTGAGGGGACACGGGGCTCTGAGGGGACACGGGGGTCTGAGGGGACACGGGTCTCTGAGGGGACACGGGGGTCTGAGGGGACGGGGGTCTGAGGGGACACGGGGCTCTGAGGGGACACGGGGCTCTGAGGGGACACGGGGCTCTGAGGGGACACAGGGGTCTGAGGGGACGGGGGTCTGAGGGGACACGGGGGTCAGAGGGGACGGGGGTCTGAGGGGACACGGGGCTCTGAGGGGACGGGGGTCTGAGGGGACGGGGGTCAGAGGGGACGGGGGTCTGAGGGGACACGGGGCTCTGAGGGGACACGGGGGTCAGAGGGGACGGGGGTCTGAGGGGACACGGGGGTCTGAGGGGACGGGGGTCAGAGGGGACGGGGGTCAGAGGGGACGGGGGTCTGAGGGGACGGGGGTCTGAGGGGACACGGGGGTCTGAGGGGACGGGGGTCTGAGGGGACGGGGCTCTGAGGGGACACGGGGCTCTGAGGGGACGGGGGTCTGAGGGGACACGGGGGTCTGAGGGGACGGGGGTCTGAGGGGACACGGGGGTCTGAGGGGACGGGGGTCTGAGGGGACACGGGGGTCTGAGGGGATGGGGGTCTGAGGGGACACGGGGCTCTGAGGGGACACGGGGGTCAGAGGGGAAGGGGCTCTGAGGGGACACGGGGCTCTGAGGGGACACGGGTCTCTGAGGGGACGGGGGTCTGAGGGGACACGGGGGTCTGAGGGGACGGGGGTCTGAGGGGACACGGGGGTCTGAGGGGACACGGGGGTCTGAGGGGACACGGGGCTCTGAGGGGACACAGGGGTCTGAGGGGACGGGGGTCTGAGGGGACACGGGGGTCAGAGGGGACGGGGGTCTGAGGGGACACGGGGCTCTGAGGGGACGGGGGTCTGAGGGGACGGGGGTCAGAGGGGACGGGGGTCTGAGGGGACACGGGGCTCTGAGGGGACACGGGGGTCAGAGGGGACGGGGGTCTGAGGGGACGGGGGTCAGAGGGGACGGGGGTCTGAGGGGACGGGGGTCTGAGGGGACACGGGGGTCTGAGGGGACGGGGGTCTGAGGGGACGGGGGTCTGAGGGGACACGGGGGTCTGAGGGGACACGGGGCTCTGAGGGGACACGGGGCTCTGAGGGGACGGGGGTCTGAGGGGACGGGGGTCTGAGGGGACACGGGGGTCTGAGGGGACACGGGGGTCTGAGGGGACGGGGATCTGAGGGGACACGGGGGTCTGAGGGGACACGGGGGTCTGAGGGGACACGGGGGTCTGAGGGGACGGGGATCTGAGGGGACGGGGGTCTGAGGGGACACGGGGGTCTGAGGGGACACGGGGGTCAGAGGGGACGGGGGTCTGAGGGAACACGGGGGTCTGAGGGGACACGGGGCTCTGAGGGGACACGGGGGTCAGAGGGGACGGGGGTCTGAGGGGACACGGGGGTCTGAGGGGACGGGGGTCTGAGGGGACGGGGGTCTGAGGGGACACGGGGGTCTGAGGGGACACGGGGGTCAGAGGGGACGGGGGTCTGAGGGGACGGGGGTCTGAGGGGACGGGGGTCTGAGGGGACACGGGGGTCAGAGGGGACGGGGCTCTGAGGGGACACGGGGGTCTGAGGGGACACGGGGGTCTGAGGGGACACGGGGGTCTGAGGGGACGGGGGTCTGAGGGGACACGGGGGTCTGAGGGGACACGGGGCTCTGAGGGGACACGGGGGTCTGAGGGGACACGGGGCTCTGAGGGGACACAGGGGTCTGAGGGGACGGGGGTCTGAGGGGACACGGGGGTCAGAGGGGACGGGGGTCTGAGGGGACACGGGGGTCTGAGGGGACGGGGGTCTGAGGGGACACGGGGGTCTGAGGGGACACGGGGCTCTGAGGGGACACGGGGCTCTGAGGGGACACGGGGCTCTGAGGGGACACAGGGGTCTGAGGGGACGGGGGTCTGAGGGGACACGGGGGTCAGAGGGGACGGGGGTCAGAGGGGACGGGGGTCTGAGGGGACGGGGGTCTGAGGGGACGGGGGTCTGAGGGGACACGGGGGTCTGAGGGGACGGGGGTCTGAGGGGACACGGGGCTCTGAGGGGACACGGGGGTCTGAGGGGACGGGGGTCTGAGGGGACACGGGGCTCTGAGGGGACACGGGGCTCTGAGGGGACACGGGGGTCTGAGGGGACACGGGGCTCTGAGGGGACACGGGGCTCTGAGGGGACACAGGGGTCTGAGGGGACGGGGGTCTGAGGGGACACGGGGGTCTGGGGGGACGGGGGTCTGAGGGGACAGGGGTCTGAGGGGACACGGGGGTCTGAGGGGACGGGGGTCTGAGGACACGGGGGCCTGAGGGGACGGGGGTCTGAGGACACGGGGGTCAGAGGGGACACGGGGGTCTGGGGGGACGGGGGTCTGAGGGGACGGGGGTCTGAGGACACGGGGGTCAGAGGGGACACGGGGGTCTGAGGGGACGGGGGTCTGAGGGGACGGCCGAGCGTGCAGACTGGTGCCCGTCTGGACATGGCCCGGGAGGTGTCAGAGGAGTCGTGCGCTCTGGCCCAGTGAGTCCTGTCACCCGAGAGGTCACCTGGGGTGGAGAGGTGTGCACCGTGCACTCACTACTGCACGATGAGGACAGGACACCCAGGGGGACAGGGACTGAGGACACGGTGAAGGCGCTCTGCCTGCCTCTCGGGACGAGGCCCACGTCCTCAGTGAAGGCCAGAGGCTAGCAGCTGAGGCTCAAGGCTTACACATGGTCACTGTCACGTGCACTGTCCCTTACATACAATCCTTTAAACGTGTAAGAACCACCTTCCAGCTGAGGGCTGGGCTTGGCCTGCAGGCCAGGATCTACGACCCTGACTGGTAACTCAATGGCCTCACACAGCAGACAGGAAGGGCCATTAAAGAAATAAAAACTTTCAATACCTAACACACTAGGGACACGCTCGTGACATGGCACACAGGAAACAAAGACCCGTGCATGATCACTCAGAAACACCCGAGCACGCGTGCCAGGAAGGACCCAGCACCACTTGCGAGAGAAGGTCGCCGTGGCCCCGCTCTCTCAGGGAATTTCCCTGTACCCCAACTTTCTGTCGTGAGTGGGCACGGCTCTGCCCTCGCCCCTCGGTCTGCGCTCCTCCCAGTGCCCATCACCCCTCCGGCCTCCTCTGCTCCGGCCACCCTGGCTGGGCTGCCGGGCACACCCTCCAGCGAGTCCTGCCAGGCCCCGTCCAAACCGGCACCCCTGCTGCATCTTGGACGGGTCAGTTTTACCTGATACCACCCCCCCGCACCTGAACAGTGCCCGGCACGTGGCGAAGGTGATGTCCCTGCTGAACCAGTAACACGATCAATCAATCGACACTGTCAGGCCAGAGAGGGCGAGCGCTGTCTGGAAGGAAAAGGGACCCCAGCTCGGAGCGGCCGGGCCAGTGCGCTCACCCCTGGCCCGAAGCGAGGACGTCCCAGCTCGGAGCGGCCGGGCCAGTGCGCTCACCCCTGGCCTGAAGCGAGGACGTCACAGCTCGGAGCGGGGGGGCCAGTGCGCTCACCCCTGGCCTGAAGCGAGGACGTCACAGCTCGGAGCGGGGGGGCCAGTGCGCTCACCCCTGGCCTGAAGCGAGGACGTCACAGCTCGGAGCGGGGGGGCCAGTGCGCTCACCCCTGGCCTGAAGCGAGGACGTCACAGCTCGGAGCGGCCGGGCCAGTGCGCTCACCCCTGGCCTGAAGCGAGGACGTCACAGCTCGGAGCGGCCGGGCCAGTGCGCTCACCCCTGGCCTGAAGCAAGGACGTCACAGCTCGGAGCGGCCGGGCCAGTGCGCTCACCCCTGGTCTGAAGCGAGGACGTCACAGCTCGGAGCGGCCGGGCCAGTGCGCTCACCCCTGGCCTGAAGCGAGGACGTCACAGCTCGGAGCGGGCGGGCCAGTGCGCTCACCCCTGGCCTGAAGCGAGGACGTCCCAGCTCGGAGCGGGCGGGCCAGTGCGCTCACCCCTGGCCTGAAGCGAGGACGTCACAGCTCGGAGCGGGGGGGGCCAGTGCGCTCACCCCTGGCCTGAAGCGAGGACGTCACAGCTCGGAGCAGCCGGGCCAGTGCGCTCACCCCTGGCCTGAAGCGAGGACGTCACAGCTCGGAGCGGGGGGGCCAGTGCGCTCACCCCTGGCCTGAAGCGAGGACGTCACAGCTCGGAGCGGGGGGGCCAGTGCGCTCACCCCTGGCCCGAAGCGAGGACGTCCCAGCTCGGAGCGGGGGGGCCAGTGCGCTCACCCCTGGCCTGAAGCGAGGACGTCACAGATCTGAACGCGTCTCCACACGCAGCTGCTGAACTCAGACCCTGACCCCACGCCCGCACTCACAGCATCCGCAGGTGGTGGAAGGTCCGGTCGCTCTGCTCCAGCCACGGCCCCTTTTCACACTTGAGGTACTCGATGTCCTCCACCACCTGGACAGAGGAGCCCAACTTTAATGGAAAGTCTCCCGTCAAACTTAAATGACACGGCGCTGTGATGTGCCATAAACCACAGATCTCTGGCAGAAGATTCATGCCGTAAAAGTCAGAAAGAAGGAAGTCTGGACAGGTGACCCTCAGTGTGGGCGCCCCGCCCAGCTGACCCCGGGGCAGTGGGGATGTCACCCGACAGTCCAGGAGAAAAGGGGAGGTGAGAAAGGTCAGACCAGGGAAGAAACCGGGATCTGAGACAGACTCACTTCCTCCCAAGTCACTTCCTCCCAGAGGAACAGAACAGGAAAGTAAACGCTCTCCTGGAGGCCTAGTGACCTCGGTCCCCAGGCCTCCCCGAGCCCAGCCCCTGGGGGCGTTCTCTCCCCAGACACACCCAACTCGGAGAACGGGTCTCAGTGTCAAGAATTTGAATGTATGCAATTAGGAACTCAACTAACGACAGCCTTAGAGCTGAAATGCTTTCTTCTCAAACGCATGCCATCTCGTTATTTTGTCAAAGATTTAGAAATGATCTAAAACAAATCGGCGTTATAAACACAGAAGGCTGGGCAGGAACTGAGTGTGGCTTCACCAGTGGACGAGCAGAAAGAACTGACCGGAGAGGCTCTCCCAGCCCGGGGCCGGGCGAGCACGACTCCCACGGGCCCTGTTCCGCCCCCCCATGCACGAGGCAGCGCTCAATGCTCCCATCACGTCACCCCCACATCACAAAACCCAGCTTTTCTTCCAAAATCCCTAGACCTTCTGTTCTGTTTTTTTTGTTTTGTTTTGTTTTTTTGTTTTTTTTTTTTATTTTTCTGAAGCTGGAAACAGGGAGAGACAGTCAGACAGACTCCCGCATGCGCCCGACCGGGATCCACCCGGCACGCCCACCAGGGGCAACGCTCTGCCCACCAGGGGGCGATGCTCTGCCCATC
This sequence comes from Saccopteryx leptura, assembly GCF_036850995.1. Lineage (NCBI taxonomy): Eukaryota > Metazoa > Chordata > Mammalia > Chiroptera > Emballonuridae > Saccopteryx > Saccopteryx leptura. The sequence goes on from NC_089509.1 coordinate 120,103,827, forward strand.
CTGGGCATCGCCATGTTGCGACCAGAGCCACTCTAGCGCCTGGGGCAGAGGCCACAGAGCCATCCCCAGCGCCCGGGCCATCTTTGCTCCAATGGAGCCTCGGCTGCGGGAGGGGAAGAGAGAGAGAGGAAAGCGCGGCGGAGATGTGGAGAAGCAAATGGGCGCTTCTCCTGTGTGCCCTGGCCGGGAATCGAACCCAGGTCCTCCGCACGCTAGGCCAACGCCTTCTGTTCTGTTTTTAAAAAACTTATGCTATTATTAATACATGAGATTGGATGGTACTTTTTATTGTAACCAAATGAATGGTCAACTGCCTCAACAGCATTCAAGGATTAACCCATTTTCCTCTACTTAACCTTTGAAATACTGCCTTTACCACACCAAGAATCTCACACACGTGCATGTGCACAAAGACAGGCGAGGGCACACACAGGCAAGAGGGCACACACGGGCGAGAGGGCACACACACAGGCGAGGACACACACAGGCGAGAGGGCACACACACAGGTGAGGACACACACAGGCGAGAGGGCACACACAGGCGAGCGCGCACACACAGGCGAGAGGGCACACACACAGGCGAGGACACACACAGGCGAGAGGGCACACACACAGGTGAGGACACACACAGGCGAGAGGGCACACACACACAGGAGAGGGCACACACACAGGCGAGGACACACACAGGCGAGAGGGCACACACACAGGCGAGGACACACACAGGCGAGAGGGCACACACAGGAGGGCACACACACACAGGCGAGGACACACACAGGCGAGAGGGCACACACAGGAGGGCACACACACACAGGAGAGGGCACACACACAGGCAAGGACACACACAGGCGAGAGGGCACACACACAGGCGAGGGCACACACACACACAGGCGAGCACGCACACACAGGCGAGGACACACACAGGCGAGAGTGCACACACACAGCAGAGGGCGCACACACACACACACAGGCGAGGACGCACACACAGGTGAGCGCACACATGCACCTGGGTCTGTACTCTGCTCTATTCCATTCACCCGTTTATTAATCCTAATATCACTACCGTAGCACTGTCACTGCCGTAACCTCGTAATATGTGTTTTGTAACAGGTAGTATGTTAATATGTTAACTGCACGGAGACTGACTTGAGTTTTTACAGATCGCATCTAGGAAAGCTGACATGTTGACACCAGAACGTCCTGTTAACTACGTCTGTTCAGCTCTGCCGTCTGTGTCACAGAGACACCGGAGTAGAACACCGAGGTCCTCTGTCTCTCCGCCATTCCACAACGTGAAGGTTGTAGAAAGGGAATTAAAAGAAAATCACAACCCCGTGACCCAGGAGCGTGACGGGTGTGGACCTTCTCTTGGACTGTGAAACACTGACGGCTCTCACACCCGTGGGAACTGATCCGGTAACACCTGGATTGCCTTTACTGGTGGCAAACTTCCAGCGTTCTCACCTTCTCTGCGTCCTGGGCCTCCTTTGCGCTGTACTGTAAGACTTCACACTTCTCGCTGTAAGAGAGGGCGGTCACGTAAATGTCTCGAGCTCACATGAAAACCCAACACTACCGTGCCCACCACAAACATTAACATGCCCCCTCCTTGGCTCTGGGCGTTGGCCGGGCGCGTGCTGGCTCACACAGCCGACTGGAGCAAGCAGGGACGTGCTCATGACGACCAGTGACAACAGCAGGTCTGCCCTTCCCTGCTGCCCCCGCCCCACGCATGGGAAACCAGAGCCCCATGTCTACAGGTGCAGGGCACACGGGTCTCCTCCACCTCCGCTGTCTCAGCGAGACACACACAGACAGCAGCCGGGCAGTCGTGCCGGACACACACAGGTTACTCGTGCTGCCCGAATCCAGAACTCTCAGGCAAAGTACACCCTCCAATCAAGCTGTTTCCATCTCACTACAGGACAGCAGCAGCGTCCGTTCCCTTCATTCCCGGGGACAGAACACTGGAGGACCACAGCGGGGTCCCAGAGAAGGGACGGCAGAGTGCCACTTCCCGGCTCTGCCCGTCTGCTCACCACGTCCACACGGCCGTTCAGAGAGCTGCCCACCGGCCAGGAGAGGACCGACAACCAGAGGGAGGAGGCCGCCCTGCCAGAGGACCGGCCAGACAGGGACCTGAGGCCACAACCCGGCCAGAGTCCGGCCAGGCTGCCCAGACCAGTAGACAGCCGGTCCCCGCAGAAACGCAGGACGTCAGGATGGACTACTGCTTCGCGCTGAGCGTGCTGAGCGCCATGGGGCACGGGGCACGCTCAGGAGCACACTCTCCTGCAGGCATCTCTGTACCTGAGCGCCTCCCACTGACAGGACGTAAGCCCACAAACTCCCCAACGATTCACAAGCTGTGCTCACACGGGACCCTCTGCAGGGACGCCAATGTCACCACCTCTGAGGACCACGTTCAAAAGGCCGCTGGTCTCCTCCACGGTTCTACTTTGCTTCTGCCAGAGAGCACTGGACGCAGACGTGTGTGTGCGCGCATGTGTGTGTGTGTGTGTGTGTGCGCGCGCGCGTGTGTGCATGTGTGTGTGTGTGTGTGTGCGCGCGCGTGTGTGCATGTGTGCGCTCCCTGACTTTCTGGGTGAACCCCACACAGGAACAGGTGTGCACGGCCGCTCAGCCTCCTCGCTCCCTGCCGCCTCGTTCCTCACCCCGCCCGCCTGCCCAGTGCAGACGGCTGCCCGAGGCTGGAGTCAGCTCTGCCCAGCAGCCTGCACCGTGTGGACTGACGGGGCCACATAAATTACAGGCCACTTGGTTACGTCCAGTTTCAGTGAAGAAAGAGGGAGAGAAGAAAGAAAAAAGGCTGGGGGAGCTCTCCTTTAATCCCAACAGCACTGGGGGCTCAGTCAAGTGCCCAGAGAGGTGGCGGGTCCTTCACGCCCGTCTGCGGGCTCCCTGCGCACCACCAAGCGGAAACACTGAGTTCTCTAACGCTGAAACCCATGATAAAACACGGCTTCCGTGTGCTTCTAGCATCAAAGAAATCTTTTAAATATAACAAGGAAGATAAAGTTCTGACAAAAGAAGCAAACCAACCACCCAAACAACCAACCAAACTCCACCAAGTCCACTGAGCCGTGCTCTGTCATTCGAGCTCACACAGCCACCAGCACACCCAGTCACCCCCGGCAACAAGACACACTGAGCCGTGCACTGTCGTTCGAGCTCACACACGGCCACCAGCACACCCAGACACCCTCGGCAACAGGACACACTGAGACGTGTGTTGTCGTTCGAGCTCACACACAGCTACCAGCACACCCAGTCACCCCCGGCAACAAGACACACTGAGCCATGCACTGTCGTTCGAGCTCACACAGCCACCAGCACACCCAGACGCCCCCCGGCAACAAGACACACTGAGCCGTGCACTGTCGTTCAAGCTCACACACGGCCACCAGCACACCCAGACACCCCCCGGCAACAAGACACACTGAGCCGTGCGCTGTTGTTCGAGCTCACACACGGCCACCAGCACACCCAGACGCCCCCCGGCAACAAGACAGCTCCGGGCAGCGCGGCGTCAGGACCCACGCGCAGGAAGGACCCCCACTGCAGACCAGCCGTGCCCTGGGCTCACCTCATCTCAGGGAGGAAGGTTGTCTTGTAGGCGTTCTCGATGTCCTGCAGGTAGGCAGCGGTGACCTTCATCTCGTGTGGCTACAGAGCGGAGGAGGAGAGGTGACCCTCAGCCTCCGCCCTCCACCCGCGCACACGTGAACCGTGAACGCACCGAGGGGCAGCGTCAAGGAACACCTTGTGCTGGGAGCCGCAGGGACTCCAGGTGAGAGGAAGGGGCCTCGGGGACCACTCAGGACTAGTCTCATCTTCATCCCAGTGTCAAAAGGAAGGCCTCCCTCCCCCAGGACCTGTGTGCTGTGGGAGTGACATTCCAAACAGGAGGTCATCACAAGGAGAAGTGGCCCTTGTCCGTTGCTCAGTGTCCCCGCCAGGCATGCAGCCAGTGCTGCCTGATCTGGTCTCAGCCGAGGCCACGAAAGGTGAATGGGCGTGTGTGTGGATGACCGCTCCCTGCTCCAGACCAGCAAGCAGGGGAAGAGGGAAGAGGGGGCGTGTGTGTGGATGACCGCTCCCTGCTCCAGACCAGCAAGCAGGGAGAGAGGGAAGAGGGGGCGTGTGTGTGGATGACCGCTCCCTGCTCCAGACCAGCAAGCAGGGAGAGAGGGAAGAGGGGGCGTGTGTGTGGATGACCGCTCCCTGCTCCAGACCAGCAAGCAGGGGAAGAGGGAAGAGGCCCAGACAGCAGTGGGGATGTCAGAACCGGGTTCGATTCACAGGAAAACAAGGGCATGAAGTCCCCATGAGAGCAGGAAATGTACGCAGCCAAGGGGAGTTCTGTCAGGAGACCTCCTCGCCCTACAGGACGGTTTTGGGGACCCAGGCCCAGGGATGGCAGCGGGGTGGCACCAGGGATGGCAGCGGGGTGGCACCAGGGACGGCAGTGGGGTGGCACCAGGGGCTGGTAGAGAGCAGTCCTTGTGTAAGTGCCCACTCTCGGGGCCACGTGAGCCCCTGTGAGCACCAGCAGTCACTGCGGCCTCCCTGCAGACGTCCCTGGGACGTGCCGACCCCGTGAGGGACGAGGCCACAGGAAGAGGCCGGCCGTGGGGAGGGGACTCACGTCTCCTTTCTGCTGGATGCGGCTCTGGATCTCGGGGACGGGCACGTCGATGTAGATGACCACGTGCGGAGGCAGGTACTGGCAGGCGGTCACCTTCTTCACCTCGTTGTAGTGGCTCACACCTGCACACACGAGGCCCACGGTCACCTAGCAGTCCCCACATGGGTTTCTCAAACATGCTCCTCTTCCAAGTACAAGGGCACACGGTTCCGAGCCGGGCCCGTCTGTGAACCACGCCCATCACAGTTGTTGGCACGGCTGCACACCTGGCCTGTGCGGGCTCTGCAGGTGCCCCCCACACAGCGCCACGTCCTCCCAGCACCTGCAGAACGGTGCTCCCACCGCCGTCTCTAAGACCTCAAGTACCAGCCCCGCAGTGGGCTCTCCTCCCACCATGTGCTCCGGCCCGTGCACCTCTGAGCACTCAGCCCCAGCCCCGCAGTGGGCTCTCCTCCCACCATGTGCTCCGGCCCGTGCACCTCTGACCACGCTCCAGCCCCGCAGTGGGCTCTCCTCCCACCATGTGCTCCGGCCCGTGTACCTCTGAGCACTCAGCCCCAGCCCCGCAGTGGGCTCTCCTCCCACCATGTGCTCCGGCCCGTGCACCTCTGACCACGCTCCAGCCCCGCAGTGGGCTCTCCTCCCACCATGTGCTCCGGCCCGTGCACCTCTGACCACGCTCCAGCCCCGCAGTGGGCTCTCCTCCCACCATGTGCTCCGGCCCGTGTACCTCTGAGCACTCAGCCCCAGCCCTGCAGTGGGCTCTCCTCCCACCGTGCACTCTGGCCCGTGTACCTCTGAGCACTCAGCCCCGCAGTGGGCTCTCCTCCCACCATGCACTCTGGCCCGTGTACCTCTGAGCACTCAGCCCCGCAGTGGGCTCTCCTCCCACCATGCACTCTGGCCCGTGTACCTCTGAGCACTCAGCCCCGCAGTGGGCTCTCCTCCCACCATGCACTCTGGCCCGTGTACCTCTGAGCACTCAGCCCCAGCCCTGCAGTGGGCTCTCCTCCCACCATGTGCTCCGGCCCGTGCACCTCTGACCACTCAGCCCTGCAGTGGGCTCTCCTCCCACCGTGCACTCCGGCCCGTGCACCTATGACCACTCAGCCCCAGCCCTGCAGTGGGCTCTCCTCGCGGGACCTGGAAGCCCCCAGGGATTCTGGTCTCAGCCTCAGCTCTCGCTCCGTGGGCCCCGCCAGAACGAGGGTGCCCGTGGTCAGGGCTGACCCCACACTGGTCTCCAGCCCTGTCAGCACTCAGGACTTCAGGCTCAGACAGGCACTGTCTGCAGGACAGTCCACGGCTCCTTCCTGGGACTTCAGACCCGGCACACCCGGCCTACTGCCCCTGCAGGCCCCCCTCCCACGGTGGCCCCGTCAGCCCAGGCAGGTCCACAGAGCTGACCCAGGCTCGCCGGGCACCTGCTCCGGCCTCTCAGCACGGGCCACTGCCCTGGTCGGCCCTCACCCTGCACACGCTCGTCCTCCTCCACCTTCCCTCACCAGACGCCCTCCAGACACACCACCTCAAACCCTCAGGGGCTCCTCAGTGCTCTCAGGAGAAGTCCTCGTGTCCTAGCCAAGGCCCAGGCCCGCCCCGTGGGCCGCACTCCGTGCCGACACCAGCAGCCTGCCCCTCACTCGGCCCCGCACTGCGCACGGCTCGCCAGGGCTCCCTGCCCACGGACCCCATCCCGACATCTCCCCGCAGTCGACGTCCTCCTGCGTGCACTCGTCACACCAGCCATCAATGTTGTTTTAATGCTGCTGCCCCCACGCAGGACAGTGGGAGCCTCGTCCCTGGCCGGAGACACAGCCTGCACTCCAGAAGCCTGGTGACCACCCTCAACTGCTGCTCAGCACGTGCAGCGAGTGGTCAGAGGCCCCTGCTGCTCCGTGTGCAGGCACGCGGGGAGGCCGCCACGGCCGGGTGCGTGCGTGGGAGCAGCAGCCTGGCCTCACTCAGCACCGGCCTGCCTCGGTCCCCCGCTCACTAACCCGTAACGCTCACTCTGCCCTTGAGAGCCAACGCCCCCGCTCAGGCCAGCAGAGCACAGGGGAAGGGCCGCAGGCAGAATGACCACGGCCTCTCCCAGCCCCGACCACCGGGCCTGGCACACTCCTGCGTACGGACAACCTGGCCCTGGTCCAGCAGGTGGGCTTCGCCACCACTCCTGGTCAGGTGATCTTCCCCAGGATGTCCTCCTGCTCTGTCACGAAGCCCCCCGTCGACTCTGAACAATGCCCAGCGCAGAGCCAGTCCCCGGAAGCCCCGAGCAGCATGCGCTGGGAGGAGGGGTGAAGACAGTGCCGGCTGTCCCAGGTACCCGCACAAGAGACGAAAGGACCCTCACTACACAAAACAAACTGTGTCGTTCAGGGAAACTAAACCTATCGGCCACAGGAACACAGCTCAGGTGTCCTGCTGGACAGAACGGAGAGCTGGGGAGGTGTCCTGGGGGGGGGCAGTGAGTGTGGGTGCTGGGCCAGAGCTGCGCCCCAGGACGCCCCCGCCCTCACGGGAGATGCGAGTTTGGAGGAAAGGAGGGTGGAGGAGCCCCTTCTCTCCTGTGGAAAGTCAGTGAGTGATGGCCCGTGTCCACCCACACAGCAGACGGGCACGGGACGCAGCCTGGCTGAGGGAGGGCCTAGGAGCCGGCCGGGGGACTCACACTGTCTGCGGATGAAGCCCTGCTTGTACATCGCCTCCAGGAACACGAAGTCGCTGAAGATGGAGCGTTCCAGCACGACGCCCTGCCCTGCTCAGGGAGACAGAGAGAGGAGGTCAGAGAGAGGAGGACAGGCTCAGAGGGGGACAGAGAGAGGAGGTCAGAGAGAGGAGGACAGGCTCAGAGGGGGACAGAGAGAGGAGGTCAGAGAGAGGAGGACAGAGAGAGGAGGTCAGGCTCAGAGGGACAGAGAGAGGAGGTCAGGCTCAGAGGGGGACAGAGAGAGGAGGACAGAGAGAGGAGGTCAGGCTCAGAGGGGGACAGAGAGAGGAGGTCAGGCTCAGAGGGGGCAGAGAGAGGAGGTCAGGCTCAGAGGGGGACAGAGAGAGGAGGTCAGGCTCAGAGGGGGACAAGAGAGGAGGTCAGGCTCAGAGGGGGACAGAGAGAGGAGGTCAGAGAGAGGAGGTCAGAGAGAGGAGGTCAGAGAGAGGAGGTCAGGCTCAGAGGGGGACAGAAAGAGGAGGTCAGGCTCAGAGGGGGACAGAGAGAGGAGGTCAGAGAGAGGAGGACAGAGAGAGGAGGTCAGGCTCAGAGGGGGACAGAGAGAGGAGGTCAGAGAGAGGAGGACAGAGAGAGGAGGTCAGAGAGAGGAGGTCAGGCTCAGAGGGACAGAGAGAGGAGGTCAGAGAGAGGAGGACAGAGAGAGGAGGTCAGGCTCAGAGGGGGACAGAGAGAGGAGGACAGAGAAAGGAGGACAGAGAGAGGAGGTCAGAGAGAGGAGGACAGAGAGAGGAGGTCAGGCTCAGAGGACAGAGAGAGGAGGACAGAGAGAGGAGGACAGAGAGAGGAGGTCAGGCTCAGAGGGGGACAGAAAGAGGAGGTCAGGCTCAGAGGGGGACAGAGAGAGGAGGTCAGAGAGAGGAGGACAGAGAGAGGAGGTCAGGCTCAGAGGGGGACAGAGAGAGGAGGACAGAGAGAGGAGGTCAGGCTCAGAGGACAGAGAGAGGAGGTCAGAGAGAGGAGGACAGAGAGAGGAGGACAGAGAGAGGAGGTCAGGCTCAGAGGGGGACAGAAAGAGGAGGTCAGGCTCAGAGGGGGCAGAGAGAGGAGGTCAGAGAGAGGAGGTCAGGCTCAGAGGGGGACAGAGAGAGGAGGTCAGGCTCAGAGGGGGACAGAGAGAGGAGGTCAGGCTCAGAGGGGGACAGAGAGAGGAGGTCAGGCGTGGGAACAGCAGCTCGGAAACAGGTTCATTTAGAAAAGGGAAAAACCAGGCATTTACAATTCCAAATATTTTCAAAAGAACAGTTAACTAAGTGGGAAGTTGTTTCCCACATGGTAACACCTTCCGTGGTAGCTTTGGTTTGGGCAACAGACATCCTGCTTCCCGCTGCCAGCCGTGACAAAGCACCTGATTGGCAGAAAGTGTCCACTTTAAACCACCACAACCCGGCGCCTGTCCCTACCGCTCGGCGAGACCAGGCCCGCCCTCTGCTCCCCTCCTGCCCACAGCAAACAGCCTGCGCTCTCACAGCCCGGCACCTCGCCCGCGATGACCCTCCAGTGCCCGGCCCCTCCCTCTGACCCAGCGGCCAGCCTCCCGCCCCCACCCTGCCCGTCCGGGCTGCTCACGCCTACACCCCAGGGGCAGCTCCACACTTCAGCGGACCCGTCACGCCCCCACTCAAAGTCCCCATGGCTCCCCCTCTCCTTCTGGGGAAAACCCAAGGACCCGACCACCTCGCCCAGGCTCCTTCCTGACCTCATCCCTGTCCACTCCCACACAATATGCTCCCCCACAACGGCCTCCTGTCACTACAGCACAGAGAGGCCCACCCTGCTCAGAGTGCTGGTCCCCCAAGGGTCCCTGCCTGTGTCCCTACGCTCGGCCCTGCGGTGCTGGGCAGAGGCCTCCCCAGCCTTCCCCCCAGAAGCAGCCTGTGCCCTGCTCCACCCTGTCCTCTCCACACAGCCACTCATGACCGAGGGGGCGTCCACCTTGCCCCCATCTACTCCATATCTCCCCTGAGCGCGGGCCCCAGGGCAGCGCCTCGCCCCGGGTGGCACCTGGTTCCTAGAACACCCCCGGCTCATGGCGGCTCCCTAGGTCCATGGTGGGTAAACCACCACAACACAGAAGACAAGTTCCCATGAAGAAAGATTTTGTTAAATTGATTTTAGAGACAGAGCGAGAGAGAGACAGGAACATGGATCTGCCCTGACCAGGGATGGAACTGGCACCTCTGCGCTTTGGGGCGACGCTCTAACCAGCTGAGCTATGCAGTCAGGGCCTGTTCTACAAGAGGGAGACGGGGACCTGGGACAGGGCAGAGGTACGCCCCAGGAGGAACCTGGGTGAGCGGGGTCCCCCGCTGCCAGCTCTGCATGGGCCCCACCCCGGTGCAGAACGGCCAAAGGCCGTCACATCTTCTCCTGGGAGCACCGCTGAGCAAACGCAGGCTCACGTTCACAGGGGAACAAGGGTCACTAACAAAACACCGGAAAAACGAGCCACTCACTAGGCCTCGGACCCCGTTTAGAGGAGAGCAGTCCTGCGACTCATGGCACAGCCGTGTTCGTGGGATTGGCTGGGAGGAGGCCCGGCTCTCAGATGCAGGCTTCTGAACCAGCGCCATCAGTGGCCTGGGTGTTTAAAGGTACATCCCTGGTCTGACACTCAGACCCATGGACAGAACCTCGAGGTGGCAGCTGAGCTCTGTAAACCAGCTCACCTGGTGACAGCCGGTTGCCCAGTGGGGCGGCCACAGCGGCCGGGACACAAACGGCACCTGTCTCACTCTCAGTCTCTGCTTCTGCCCAAGAACACGGAACGGCCGCAGCCTGACGCTCTGGCCGAGCTCCTGTGCTGCACTGTTCTCTGAGTCTCGGGGTTCTAGAGACTGAGTTTCACCCACAAGCTGGCTCCCAGGGGGACGCAGTGGCCTTGCTGGGACCCCGACCCCATTCTGCCCTCTGAACAACACACGGTCCTGCCCCACTTGTCCTCCATCCGCCATCTCCCACCTGCGTCCTGACCCCTGCTGCCTGCCTCCCAGACTCTGGACACAGCCCACGGGCACACGGGCACACGGCCCAAGAACAGGCTCAGGCTCAGAGCCCACGCCAGCCCCGACCCCAGGTGCCGCACCTGTGCTCAGCAGGTGCTCCAAGGCGTCCGCGTACTGCAGGAGGCGGCTGGCGTACAGCCAGGACTGCAAGCGGTAACTGTTGCCATCATTACTTTTGGGGTCGTCATAAAACTTCTCCAAACTGCAGTTGCCGCTGAACCGCACGTCCAGGGGCTTCCCGTCCCCCGTGGTGCTGTCCGCGTAGTGTATCCCCGCTTCAGGGAAGTGCTTCATGCCTGCGGGGAGACGGGACCCGGTGAACCGAGATGTGGGCGCCGCACTTCCCCTCGGCGGACAGCGTGCACGGAACCACGCCCGCGTGAATGCCAGTGAGGACCAGGGGACATGGACCACACGCCTGTGTCCACAGGGTGGTCAAGAGAGCACTGACGATGCTGGAGACTCGTCGAAAACAAGCGCGTGGGACTAGCCTGTCAGCTCACAAGCGGCCTGCACCCCTCTCACAACTGCGGGGCCCCGTGCAGGGTGCGAGCTCATCCAGGAGCACAGGAAGGCAGGCTGGACAGACAGACACCGCAGCAGGCGGGAACCGGGGCGGACAACGGCTTCGCTCTTGGCAGCCGTGTGAGGTTGGCTCCACGCTGAGCCTGCCCACCTGGGACTCCAAGGAAGCAACTCACTCAAAGCGCTTCACCTCCACTGCGAACTGCAGCTCCACCCTCCTGAGCAGGGCAAGGACTTTACACTTCTCAAATGTGAGAGATCAACACCAGCTTTTCAGTAAATATGTCAGTAATGGCCAATATCTACCTTGGCCCGAGTCTACCCGGTCAGTATTCCAGTAAAAATCAAACCGGCCCTGGCCGGTTGGCTCAGCGGTAGAGCATCAGCCTGGCATGTGGAAGTCCCGGGTTCGATTCCCGGCCAGGGCACACAGGAGAGGCGCCCATCTGCTTCTCCACCCCTCCCCCTCTCCTTCCTCTCTGTCTCTCTCTTCCCCTCCCGCAGCCGAGGCTCCACTGGAGCAAAGTTGGCCCGGGCGCTGAGGATGGCTCCATGGCCTCCACCTCAGGCACGAGAATGGCTCCAGCTGCAATGGAGCAATGGCTCTAGATGGGCAGAGCATCGTCCCCTGGTGGGCGTGCCGGGTGGATACCGGTCGGGCACATGCAGGAGTCTGCCCTCTGCCTCCCCGCTTCTAACTTTGGAAAAATACAAAAATAAATATCAAACTCAGGAGCAGCCGTCGATCCGAGAACACGTCACTCTGCGTGACTCAGGCGCTTACCTAGTTTCTCCGCGATCGTTTTTGCAATCTTGCTTTTCCCAGAACAAATGTTGCCATCGACGGTGATCACTTTGCTGGTTGCTGTCAGTTTTTTGGTTGTTGTATCGCCCAGTATGAATGCCAAAGGGCCGTACTGCCGCTGGGCTTGCGCACTCGTGTGAATTCCTCCCTGGAAAACACAGCGGTAGACATGGGCGTGGGGGCAGGGGCAGCACTCGCAGCCCTCAGGCAGAATGCCAGGAAGACCCTTGGTTACAAAAATGTCAACATCTACAACTCCATTACCTACTCACTGAATGACAGGTCTCCTTGCCCACCCCCAGTGCAAGCTCCTGAGGACACAGGCATTGTCTGTCCTGTTCTGTTCACTCCTAAATCCTCAGGGCCTGAAACAGGGCCTGGAACAGCATGTGCATACCATGTTCAGTGACACCTGGATGGACGGAGGAAAGGCAGAGGGTGGGGGGAGGGGGAGACAGGAAGGAAGAACATAGTTCCAGCCCAGGCTCCTGGTCCGATTACCCCACTGCCTTTAAACAGTTCCATCTTCACGTCCTGAAGTTCCTGGAAACCAACACGCCTAACACTGAGACGTACCATCCACACCCGAACCCCCAGTCAGCCCCTCACAAGCTCCACCCACTCCCACCGAGGAAAACAGCATGGGTGGAGCCGTCTCCACGTCCTCCTCATTCCTCCCCCTGCACACTCGCAGTCATGCCTTGCTGGAGAGCAGTGCCTCCCTGCCCACCACCGACTCACACGTGTGCTCACCTCTCCCACCTACAATGCCAACATTTGCTTCATTACCTGTCTCCAACACCCCAAATCTATTTTTTACACTAAAACTGTAACAATCCCCCAACACACACACACACACAAATACAATTGAAAGGCAAAAGTTGAGGAAAGTTCAACAGAAAGGTACAGATCAGTAAGAAAAAAAAGGACAGAAATGTAGTTTACTTTTAAAGTATTAAAAAGAACCAGTAACCATATAAAAATACTCAACCTTGTTACAAAAAGCAAACAAAAATTATTAACAAGGAGAAAACACTTTGCATGTATCAAACTTAAAAATACTGTTTAAATGATGATGTACAGTGCTGGAAGGAGACAGAACCCTTGTAAATGGCTGTTGGCAATGGGTCGATACTGGACCTAGAGCCCAGATATCGGGGAAGAGACACAGATCTGTGTAAAGATGTACCACCAGCCCTGGCCGGTTGGCTCAGCGGTAGAGCGTCGGCCTAGCGTGCGGAGGACCCGGGTTCGATTCCCGGCCAGGGCACACAGGAGAAGCGCCCATTTGCTTCTCCACCCCTCCGCCGCGCTTTCCTCTCTTGTCTCTCTCTTCCCCTCCCGCAGCCAAGGCTCCATTGGAGCAAAGATGGCCCGGGCGCTGGGGATGGCTCTGTGGCCTCTGCCTCAGGCGCTAGAGTGGCTCTGGTCGCAACATGGCGACGCCCAGGATGGGCAGAGCATCGCCCCCTGGTGGGCAGAGCGTCGCCCCTGGTGGGCGTGCCGGGTGGATCCCGGTCGGGCGCATGCGGGAGTCTGTCTGACTGTCTCTCCCTGTTTCCAGCTTCAGAAAAATGAAAAAAAAAAAAAAAAAAGATGTACCACCAACGTGATCAATGAAAAACTTACAGTATATTGATATGATGAAACATTAGGCACTCACGAAAACAGTAAAATATTTAATTATGAAATAAAAATAAGAGAATATAAAATAGTATCAAGATTTTTTCAACCCTGATTTTCTTGATTTACTTACTGCCTTGATTACTGAGGAGTGAATAAATAAAGCTTACAAAGGAAACAATGTAATTAAAAAATAAGCAAAAGATCTGAACAGATGTGACCAAAAAAAAAATTGATAGCATGGCAAATTAGCCTATGAACAAATGCTCGACATCATTTGTGTGATTAGGAAAACAAAAGATTTCACTGCACACCTAAAATACTCAAAACATGCAGAGCAACAGGGATGCCCATTCATGTGAGTACAAAAGGGTACATCACTCTGGAAGATGGTCTGGCAGTTTCTTATAGAGTCAAACATGATCCAGCAATTTCCACAAAGAAACCTGCACACACACATGACTATAATGGCTTTATTCATAACCACCAAGGACTGGAAGCAACCGACATGTCTTTCAATAGTTGAACAGATAGATACACTGTGATAAGAGTCATCCAGTGGAATATTATAGAGCAATGAAAAGAGTTATCAAGCCACAGAAAGACTGGAGTGACTCTTAAATACCCATCTCAAAGTAATAAGAGACAGTATGAAAAAGGCAACATGTTGTAGGATTCCAATGGTACAGCATTCTAGAAAAGGCAAAGCTAGAGAGGTGATAGAGATGAGTGGTTGCCAGGGGCCTGGGGAGGAGAAGGGCTGGACAGGTGAAGCAAGCATGGGGGATACTTAGGGCAGTGGATCTCCTCTGCGTGACACTGAATGGTGGACACACGACACCCTCCACTTGTGAAAACCCGCAGAACTTGACAGCACATAAGAGTGAATCTCAACGTATGCAATTTAGGTAGAGACATCCCAGAATGGGATGCAGCAGGTGACAAAGCCAGCCAGTTCCAGCCCTGGCCGGTTGGCTCAGTGGTAGAGCGTCGGCCTGGTGTGCGGGGGACCCGGGTTCGATTCCCGGCCAGGGCACACAGGAGAAGCGCCCATTTGCTTCTCCACCCCCCCCCCTTCCTCTCTGTCTCTCTCTTCCCCTCCCGCAGCCAAGGCTCCATTGGAGCAAAGATGGGCCAGGCGCTGGGGATGGCTCCTTGGCCTCTGCCCCAGGCGCTAGAGTGGCTCTGGTCGCGGCAGAGCGACACCCCGGAGGGGCAGAGCATCGCCCCCTGGTGGGCAGAGCGTCGCCCCTGGTGGGCGTGCCGGGTGGATCCCGGTCTGGCGCATGCGGGAGTCTGTCTGACTGTCTCTCCCCGTTTCCAGCTTCAGACAAAATACAAAAAAAAAAAAGCCAGCCAGTTCCAAACCTGTGCAAGAGCCTGACCGCAGGGGGGTGGGGAGGAGGTGGAGTCCGCCAGGCTCAAGGGGAAAAGGCACAAGCCTGTTTTCGATAGAGATACGCATTTCCCACCGGAGTAGGGTCGGCCATTCCGACACGACTATATATGTATCCTAGACAGAAGCAGATAAGGGAATAAACGGACAAGCGGTGGGAGCCAGGTTCTCGCTGTCGGAGTGAGGCGTGGGGGGTGCGGGTCCGCAAGGGAGAGGCTAGAAGAGAGTGATCCATGCGGTACCGGATTACAGTTTAGACACATTCGTGTGAACACAGGTCCCAATACACCGAGAAGTAAAAGAGACGGCCACTTTGCCGGCTTTCTCCTCTTCTGCAGCCTGTTATCTCCTAAAGACACGTGCATGACTTTTTTTCAGTAAGACCAGCTGATGGTGCCGTCGGACATCCTTAGCACGGAGGTCGCATCTCTTGACAATCTGACACCCACGTGGCTCCGGCCACCAGCGAGCCGCAGTCCCGCGTGCCCGGGCCCTCGGCGCGGCGTGCACGGGGGTCCCCGCTACCGCAGACGCGTCCCCCAACCCCTCCTCATCCCACCGGGCGTCCCCGGACCTTCGGCGTGCACGGGGGTCCCCGCTACCGCAGACGCGCCGCCCAATCCCTCCTAGTCCCAACCGGGGCGCCTCCTCCCTTTTCTGCTCAACATCGCGGCGCCCGAGCTGCCCATCCGCGCACACCAGCCCGGGCACGGGGTCCTCCACGTCCAGCCGCCGGCTCGCCCCCGTGCCCGCCGCGACTCTGACCCGCGGGCAGGGCCGTCCCCCCCACCCCCGAGACGGTGACCTAGGGAGCCGCCGCCCAGAGAGAGGCCCAGGGACAGGGGAAGGAGTGGCGCCCGGAGGACAGGCTGGACCCCCACGCACGCCGTCTCACCAAGTGCTGCGCCACCGCCGCCGTGAGGCCCCGCGCGGACGTGGACCCAGGGGCCAGTCTCAACAGCCTCAAGGCCATGGCTGCGCCGTCTGCACCGGCTCAAGGACCCGAAGGGACGCGGTCGCGCCGGGGTCCTCTCTCGCGGCCGACGCGCTTCGGTGACGTCACGAGCGGGGTGCCCGCCCGGCGCCTGTCAGGAACGTCAAGCGAGGTCGCGGGGCGCAGGCGCGGAGGGCGGAGCTAGGACGCAGACGTCGAGAGCGAGCAGGTGTCGTGTGTCCTCCCCCCACCCCCCCGTTCTGCACCGGTCTCCCGTGGGAGCCGCCCGGGAAGCGGCGGTGGACGGACCTTCCCGCCTGGGTCCCCGCTTGTACGAGCGGAGGTCCTGTCGGTGGACGTTTCCCTGATGCGACCATTCCCGCTTGTCCAAAGTCAGGGTGCTCCTTGACTCACGATGGGGTCTCCACCTGGCCAATGTCAAAAGTGCATTAAATTAAGGTGACCAATCATCCTCCTTTAGGGAGGACAGTCCTTTTGTAAGTTCAGTCCTCCCTCGAAAAGTGTCCTCCTGCCTGACCAGGTGGTGGCGCAGTGGATACAGTGTTGTACTGGGATGCCGAGGACCCAGGTTCGAGACCCCAAGGTCGCCATCTTGAGCGCGGGCTCGTCTGATTTGAGCAAAGCTCATCAGCTTGGACCCAAGATCACTGGCTCGAGCAAGGGGTCACACGTCTGCTATAGCCCCACGGTCAAGGCACATATGAGAAAGCAATCAATGAACAACTAAGGTGTCGCAACAAAAAACTGATGATTGATGCTTCTTATCTCTCTCCATTCCTGTCTGTCTGTTCCTATCTATCCCTCTCTCAGTTTCTGTAAAAAAAAAAAAAAAAAAGTGTCCACCTACACGTCCTCCTTTCTAATATTGGAAGACTCATCTGTTAATGTCCATATTCGATTGATGCAGAGTCGATCCATTGCGTGCAATGTGACGTCTTCGTATCTAAATGAGTACTTTTTTCTTAAAATTATTATTAAAAATTAATAGGCATGTAAGCATAATGACAATATAAAATATTACACGTTTTTATTATGCATCTATCATATAGTGTATTGTTGCAATGAATAAAATGTTTATTTATGATACTGTTTTCTTCCATTTATTTTTTTTGTCCTTTTCATTGTAAAAATATTGGTCACCTTAATTAAATACACCCCGCCTCCTGCACATGGTAGCCTTGCTGCCCTCCCGCCTCCCGCTCGCTCCCAACGCTCAGCACAGGTGTTCCTGCACCTAGCAGGGCGGCGCTGCCTCTGACCGGCCTCGGCCTTGGGGAGTCAGTGGCCACGGACAGCAGCCACTGAGGAGCTGGCGCTCCTGCTCCACCGGGCAGTCCGGGACCATCGGTACAGATTCCTGGTTCCCAGGCCAGGAGGGCCCCTTGGGGTGCTGGAACCGTTCAGTGTCTCCATGGCGATGGTCTTGCACGTCCTGAAGGAACAGAGGGATAAGCCTTGTCCTCAGAATTGTAAAGATGACATTTCTCTCTAAAGTGGTCCATAGGTTCGATGCCATCTCTTAAGCTGACATTGCCAAACTGATTCTAAAAGGCATAGCCCCACCCTTACCTGGGAAGGGCTAAAATAGCCAAAACCATCCTGAAGAAAAAGAACAATGGTGGAGAAGTGATTACCAGCTAGCGAGACATGTGCAACAGCTATGGTAATTACAACGGCATGGCATTGCTGCAGGAATAGACAAACAGACAGACAAATGGAACAGGGTAAGGAGTCCAGAAAGAGATATGGATGCATGGATGGATGGATGGATGGATAAATACTCATCTGGTTTATGAAAAAGTGGCCTTTCAGAGGGGAAAGCATGGTCTTGTCAATAATGGGTGGGTGCTGGATCAATCTGATATCCATATAGACAGTAATGAGTTTTTACCCAGTATTTCATACGATAAGTAAAAATCAATGTTGGAGGAATTGTAAATCTAAACATGGGAGGTAAATCAAGCTTCTAGAAAAAAAATAGGAGACTATCTTCACAACCTTGGTTCAGGCAAACATTGCTTAAATAGAAAGTTAAAAAAAAAAAAACCTAAGTATCGAGAGGGAAATGGACAAATTGTACATTAAAATAAAGAACTCTTTGTGGAAAGACACCGTTCAGAGAATGAGAAGCCAAGCCCAGAAACGAGGATGTTTTTATAACAAATACAGCCAACAGAAGGCATGTATCCAGAATACACAAGAACTCTTCCATGGTTACAAAGAGGGGAGCAAGTGACTCAATATAAAAATAGGCAAAAAGCTTGATGGAATAGGCACTTCAGTAAGGGCATAGCCAAAAGAACGAACCACGAGACACTACAAAGGTGTAAATTGGAGTTACAGTGAGACACCCTCGGAACCCCAGAAGGGCTAAACTGAAAAATACAACACCCGGTGTTGGAGAGAACTTGGAGCCCATGCGACACTCATACACTCCTGGTGGGGGTGAGAACTGGCCCACCCTCTTGGGGAAACAGTTTCGTAATTCACACGTAAAAGTCTGCTCTCCACTCTGTGTCCTGCCTTCTCTTTTCTTACTCACTTCTAGTGAAGGCGTCCATCCCGTCCCCACCCAGTCCACGGGGCTCGGGGCAAATGGCCCGTTCCTGGGAAGGATATTGGTTGATCTAAGCTTCTAAGGCAACCAGGGTTTTCACATCCATTTAACACAGTGGTCCCCAACCCCCGGGCCACGGACCGGTACCGGTTCGTGGGCCATTCGGTACTGGTCCTCAGAGAAAGAATAAATAATTTACATTATTTCTGTTTTATTTATATTTAAGTCTGAACGATGTTTTATTTTTTAAAAATGACCAGATTCCCTCTGTTATATCCGTCTAAGACTCACTCTTGACGCTTGTCTCAGTCACGTGATACATTTATCCATCCCACCCTAAAGGCCGGTCCGTGAAAATATTTTCTGACATTAAACCGGTCCGTGGCCCAAAAAAGGTTGGGGACCACTGATTTAACAGATCCCCAGGAACCTAGAATGAAGGGAAAACAGCTCATGGGATTGCCCTGGAAACAGCTCAGGGTTTTGTTATTAAAGGAAGATGTCCTTTTGTTATTAATGGAGAGTTACCCTCTCTGTTAATGGTCTCATTGAGTCATTGCCTACCCCCACTTTTTAATATTCTGTTTATGACTGTTTGCTCTCTCAAAAGTCACAAGGACGGGCCCTGTGTCCCGTTTCAGAGGCCGTCTGAGTTTCCCACCTTACACAGCCCTCTGGTACTATTTCTGTTTCTCTACATTTGCCATCGATTTTAAGCCCAAACTTTCCCACCTTTAGAAAGAACATTCAGGCTGGCCACAGTGCTGGTCCGGATTGAGGCCAGCGCCAAACTAGCCAGCACCCCCCACTAGTCCACAACCCACATATAGGGTGGGGTCGCCAGTAGGGCAGGGAGACGTCTCAGCTGCCAGGCAACAGCGGTTGGCCCTATAGGTCACTTCCCCAGGGAGCACGAAGGCGCAGTCCACCCCACCCACCTCAGAAATTCCGGCGCAGCGAAACTGATCACTGAAGAATCATCCCTGCTTCCAACACTACAGTTGCATCCCTGGTCCCAGGACCACTGAGCAGGTGCAGTTCTTCCCTGTCCCCTCTCCCCAAGACCCACAGCAGAGGTGAGGTCTGTTGAGTGGGGACCCTCCCCCCGGGCCGCCCTCATGGTGAGTGTGAGCACGTTCGTGGAGGTGTGTAAGCCAGCCCTTAATGCCTATCTGCCACCACTGTAAACAAGTGTTTCAACTGCCTGTTCCAATTCTCTATCGAAAGTGCTCTGAGGATGAACTGCACCATATGTCCATTTGCTGCGGTGTCTTTGTGCCCGCTGTTGGACACCAAGGGTCCCGGAGCACGCTCCCTGCTTGGGAGAAATGTAACTGTGCTCCACATCAGTACAGAATCGTCTTCCCAATCTTTGAACAGTATTTTACGCACCCTCATCTACCATCGGGTGTGCGAAGGCTAGTTTGGAGTAAGTGTCAGGACCCATCTAGAGCCTCCCAGGGTGACGTGCAGTGGTCTGACGTGGTCTACATGCAGGGCCTGGCCCCAGAGAAGCTGCCAATAGCCACCTGCTCTCTTCCTGTCTTGTTGAGGGGCGGGACAGTCTGTTTGGCATTTTGTACATCTGAGGGTGCAAGAGGGATATGTCAATGGTCACTCCGTGTCTGCAGTGCTGCAGCCCTTGTGTCCATTCATTCCATGGACCCGTGGGCCCCCCCCCCAGTGAGCACACCGGGATTTCCACTTGCTGTTTCCAACCACCTTCCGATCCTAGAAGGGGATCTTCTCATGGGCACCAGCATGCCTGCTTTAATGGACCCAAGTTCCTGGAGCGATTTCTGCAGGACCCGGCCTTGTACCGGCACCCTTTAAGAGCAGTTTTTCATTGCCATCTGCCTGGCCACAGAGCCGGGTTTTTGGCCACTGCCCACGGGGAGTGAACGCACCCACCCAGGGCCTTCATTGCTGTTTAATTCTTCCATCACCACACGCCCCAAGCGGCGCGCACTCCTGGAGAAGTCATTTCCGTTTGTGACGGAGCCCTCTGGGCACTGCTCACCTTGTCACAGTGTCTCTCTGACACCCCCCAAGACACGACGGGCATTCTGGGGTTCACGGTTACTTCCTGTCCTCAGCCTTCAGGACACTTTTGATCAATGCCCAACAGCAAGCCATGGTCTCTCCAATGGCAAATACCGTCTCCCTGTGTCTGGGAATATTCTGGTCCAAAGTCCCACAGTTTGCCACAGGGTGGCACTCACGGGCTTCAGCCCCAAGCAAGTCTGCAGGTCTGTGAGGTGCAAAGGCCTCCAAATCATATCGACGGCGTGTGGCTCACCACGGCCAAGGGCCTCTGCAGAGCTACTCATTGTGACATTCAGACATCGCCCCCACTCGAATTTGGCCTTCTCTCCAGGATGGGTAGGAGTTGGCAATATTCCCGGGTGGGGAGCGTGCATCCTCCAGAATCCAGACCGCCCAGCCACCCACAGTTCCCTCCTCCGTCCAGGGAGAGACGACCGCTGGCCTCTATTTCCAGCTGCTCGCAAGATGTCAAGGGTGGTTTCTGCCATGTTGTTGCTAAGAATTTCACCAAGTCGGCGGGCCCTTGGGTTCCTGCTGGTGTATCGAGCAGCCTCTGTTACAGGTCACGTGTATCATCCCCCACCCACGCAGGTAGGTAAGTGCCCGCCCACGCTTCAGTTTCTGACGTTCTCGTGACGTCCACATCGTGTTTTGTTACACTCAAGGCCATGCATGAAGTTGAAGTTCCAACCAACCAGATTCTGACAGTGAGCTGGTGAGCTGGTGAGCTGTGAGAACCCCGTGCCTGTTAGAGAAATGTAAACTGGGATCCTTCCCACGTGACGGCCGGCTGCGGCTGGCACTCCTCCCTGAGACGGGGCTGAGACGGAGCATTCGCACGCGCCACCGCATACACGTCTGCTTGGGCGTGCTGCAGTCTTAGCGCCATGGAAGCCATCGTAAGCACTGCTGACCCAAGCCTGGGGAGCCCACTGTCTGTCCCCACGAGCCTCCTGCCTTTCCCGCGGGCTACGGGGACTTGTTACACAGAGAGTTTGCTTAGAGGCTTTCCAGCTTCTATAGCGTGTTGCTCATTAAAGTGCGAATCTCTTGTCATCCACCGGGTTAGTTTATGCTGTTTCAAATCAGCAACCTGTGCAGCGTCCGTTTCAGGCAAGTCTGTGGGTTCCCGTGTCGTATGTGCAGTTAACACTGACCGAAGGGGAACGTCCATGCCTGCTGTTTTGTAAGAGTAGCTGGAGGAAGTGCTCCCCGGTCAGACCTAGTACCTGTCCTGGTCTTTCCTTCACGCAGAGGAGACGCAGACCCTGCAATGGCATGTGTTCAAACATTCCAGTGTTCATAACTTGCAAGTGAATCCTGTCAGCCTTCCAGGCCAGCTCCGTGTCCTCCGCGTCTAACTGTGTCGCCTATTACGGCTTTACCAACAGGGTTTGGAACACGGCATTGGGCTCCCGCGCCCAAGAGTCCCAGGAAAGATTTTTCTCCGCCCTCTGGCCATTGTCCCACATGAGCCTCTAGTTTTGGGTGCCCAGCCACTAAGCTGAGCCAGAAGACCCTGGCTCTTTGTCAATCCTCATCCCGAAGATGGAAAAATATTGATAAAAGAAACATCAAGTATGGCCCTGGCAGTTGGCTCAGTGGTAGAGCATCGGCCCAGCGTGTGGAAGTCCTGGGTTTAATTCTCGGCCAGGGCACACAGAAGGGCCCATCTGCTTCTCCACCCTTCCCCCTCTCCTTTCTCTCTATCTCTCTCTTCCCCTCCTGCAGCCAAGGCTCTATTGGAGCAAAGTTGGCCCGAGCGCTGAGGACGGCTCCATGGCCTCCGCCTCAGGTGCTAGAATGGCTCTGGTTGCAATGGACCAACACCCCATATAGGCAGAGCATCGCCCCCTGGTGGGCATGCCAGGTGGATCCCGGTCAGGCGTATGTGGGAGTCTGTCTCTGCCTCCCTGCTTCTCACTTCAGAATAATACAAAAAACAAAACAAAACAAACAAACAAAAAAACCCATCAAGTAATATAACACATGGCTGAAAGAAAATAACTAAGACCTGAAAGCAAATGGAGAGACATACCATGTTCATGGATGAAAAAAAAAATTCAATTTGTTAAGGTGTTCATTCTCCCCAAATTGATGTATAGATTTCAAACATTCACAAGAAAAATCCCGGCAGGTTTTAGAAATGGGGAAACTCCAAGATCTTTTTTTTTTTTTTACAATTTTTTTTAAACATTTTATTTATTGATTTTTTTAGAGAGAGAGGAGTGAGAGAGAGAGAGAGAGAGAAGGGGGAGGAGCAGGAAGCATCAACTCCCATATGTGCCTTGACCAGGCAAGCCCAAGGTTTCGAACCGGCGACCTCAGTGTTCCAGGTCGACGCTTTATCCCACTGCGCCACCACAGGTCAGGCCCAAGATCTTTATAGAAAAGAAAAAAGTCCTAGAAAAGTCAAAACTATTTTTGAGAAAGAAAATAACATTGAAGGATGTCTACTACCTGATTTCAAGAACTACTATGAATTTACAGTCATCAAGTCAGCATGATAGAACAGAATATACTATCATCCAGAAATTGACCACATATAAATGGTAAGTTGATCTTTGAGAAAAGTGTCAAGGTAGAGAAAGGATAGTCTCTTCAACAAATAACCCTGGAACAATGGAAATTAAAAAGTCAACTTAGAGTGAATGTAGTGTGTGTTTAGGAGAAGCTTTTAATATTTTAGCAAATACTATGTTTGCTGTAGATTCTTCTTATTAGAATGTTCGTTCTGATACAAATTTATTGAGCTACAATTTATTTACTAATGTGTAAATGATACAGTTTTGTAAGCTTTGTCAAAATAATGTAGTTGGGCAATATAGCCACAATCAAGATCAAACATTTCATCATCCCTTAAGATTTCTTATTGGCCATTTGCATTTTTGCCACATCTAGAAGTCCTGCTGCAGATGAAAGCAATGTTGTCGCTGATTGGGAGCTCAGAAGCTAGAGAGTTTGTATTGCATTTGAAAGGGAAATCCAGCACTGATTGGGATAACCGTGAGCTCCTTGGACAAGAGTCACTTCTGGTGGAGATAACCTTGTGGTGGCTTGGGGAAGACTCTCCCGTGAGAAAAATTGAGATACATTCTATCTTGTGCAGGCTCAGAATTTGACTTTAAGTAAGACGTTGAGAAGTGGGCATTTGTTGAATGAGTTGTGGGCTCGGGCTGTTCTCTCTTTCTCCATGGTCTTTGTCAACACCACAGAAGACAGTTGCCAACACTATCTGCCCTTCGTGTCTCCTGTTTTACCTTTTGAGGGCCTGTGAGCTGCTCTTCTGGTCAGCTTTCCAAAACTGCAGGAAGACCTCTAACTGTCCACTCACGTGGGGTGCCTTCTCCTCACAAGATGAGGATGGCCAAGATTCTGACTATGTAAAGAGACAGGAAGGGAGTGAGACGAGTTAGCATCAATACATAGTTGTGGCACTCTAGTTGTTCATTGGCACTCTAGTTGTTCATTGGTTGCTTCTCATATGTGCCTTGACCAGGGTGCTCCAGCCAATCTAGTGACCCCTCGCTCAAGCCAGAGACCTTGGACTTCAAGTCAGCAGCCATAGGATCATGTTGATGACCCCACGCCCAAGCTGGTGAGCCCACGCTCAAGCCGGTAACCTCGGGGTTTCGAACCTGGTTGCATCCCAGGTTGGTGCTCTGTCCCCTGCGCCACCCCGGCTTGGGCAGCATTCACATGTTTTAAGTCTCCCATATTAGCATCTGTTTCTATCTATTCCCTTTGTTTCTTGTTTCTCTGTTTCTCTTTCCCTTTTCTCTCTGGGGTGAATTATGCATTTTAAAGTACTTCCTTTTATATTCCGTATTGATATTTTAGCTAGTGTGGTAGATAGCTCCCCCATGACGTCTATAACCTAAATCCTGTGATCCGTAGATGTTACCTGACGTTGCAAAGAGATTTTGCAGATCTGATTAAACTAAGGATCTCTTTAGAAACAGAGGTGATCGGGGTGGGTTTTGCACGTGGCGATATGAATTTTAGAACCAGACTGTAAATTACACAAATAAAAAGCATGGGATGGCATTATCTCAGTTAAGTTTGGGGAGAATGGAGACTTAATACAATGTTGAGGTGGCCAGTTTATGAACCTGGCATATCCCACCATGTTATTTAAATCTGCTTTGGTTTCTCTTAACAGGTTTCATGAGAAAAGGTTTTACACATACTTGGTAATGGATATTTGTATGTTATTTTAAATATCACTTTCGAAGTTTCATTTCCTGGCTGTTTGTTGTTGGTACATAGAAATGAAATCAATTGTAGATATTGGTGTGGTATATAACAAGTCTTCTAACTTTAATCATCTCAATGAATTATCTGTAGCTCCTCACAGATTTTCTATGTACACAGTCATATCCCCTGGTATGAATGACAGGTTGTTACCCTTTCTTTTCCAAGTCTTATTATCATTATTATTTCTTTTTCTTGCTTTTGTGCACTGGCCAGGATGTCCCGGGGGCAGGGGAAGTGGGGAGAGGGGACCACCTTGTCTTCTTCCCATTTCAAGGGAAGCCTCTCAGTAAGTCACCAGGAAAGATGTGCGCTGCCAGCTTCTTGTAGCCGCTCTGTATCCTGGCCTCTTCCAGATCAGGTGTGTGTTTGTTTTCTTCTGTATCTATTGAGATCCTGTGACTGTCCGTTTCGTTCTGTCCCAGTGATGAAGAACACTGACTTCCGGACATTCACCTGGTACTCCTGGCTTACACACGACTGTGGATATAATATCATTTTTTTAAACTGATTTTAGAGAGACACAGAGAGAGAGAAGCATCGATTTATTGCTCTACTTATTCATGTATTCACTGGTTGATTCTTGCATGTGCCCTGACCAAGGACTGGACCTGCAACTTTGGCATGTGGAGGGAAGCTCTCACCAAGTTACCCAACCGGGACTATCATTTTTATATATAACTGAATTAGACCTTCCAATATTTTTTGTAAATTTGCATATTGTTGATTGAGAATAGCATATACATATATATATACATGTGTATATATATTTTAATGTGTATATATATGTATGTATATGTATATAATGTATATATGTGTATATATATTTTTAATGACAGCCTTTTCAGATGCTGTCATTAAGATTATCCAGGCCTCATGCGATAACATGGAAATTTGTTCCTCTTTTTTTTATTCTCTTAAAGATTTTTGTGTAAAATCAACATTATTCCCCCCCCCCCGAAGTATTTGGTAGATTCACAAGCAAAGCTATATGATCCTGGAGTCTTTCTCATTAAAAGGTTTTAAAGTCTGGATTAAATTTATCAAATAATGGTAAGATGCTCAGGTCTTCCCCTCCTTTGGGGTTGGGTCAGTTTTGGTAGGTTCTATTTAACTCCGTCAGAATGTCAAATTTACTCAAACGGTGTTATCCATTGCATTCTCTCATAACCGAATCCATGTTTTCGGGATCTCGGGTGATAGCCCCCTTTCTTTTCTGACATCAGCAATTTGTGCCTTTTCTCCTGTATTCTTGGTGTTTTGTCTGATTGTTTTATCCAGGAGAGGGAGTTAAACATCTCTCATCTAACTGTGGATATATATTCTTCTCCTGTAAGTGCCCATTGTCCCCTTATATCTATTTGTTGTAATGCTGTTGGGTGCTTGCGAAAGAAACACTGTTTCACATCTGCTTGCTGAGTCACATTTGGTCATTATGAGGGTCCCTCTTTGTCTCAACGAGTGCTTTGCGTGTGGAGCCTACTTCATCTGATTCTAGTTTAGCTGCTCCAGTTTTCTTTGCTGAAATGTTAGTTTGCTATTTATATATTTCCCTCACTTTTATTCTCAACAATCTCTTATCTTTGTATTTTTAATGTCTCTGGTAAACATCACATTGTTAAGTTTTGCTCCTTCAACCTGTCTAATAATATTTATCTTTTCTGATTGGAAACTTCAGGCCACTTACATTACACGGAAAGATTTAGGTTTTAAGCATAAAATGTTACTTAGTGCTTTCTTCTGTCTTGCCTATGTATTTCCCCCTCTTTCCTTCCTTCTTTTTTTTTTTTTACATTGATTGAAGAAAATGTTATTCCATAATTTTCCTTCATATTAGCCTGAGCATTTTACACCCTTTTCCTCCTTTTTGTTCTCATGGTTGCCAACAAGTTACAGCTTGTATTTCTGAATTAAACACAGCTGACATTAGTTAGTATTTTTATTTACTTCCTGAACAACGCAAAAGCCATAGGTCGTTTTAACTCGACTTACTCCCTCCTGAATTCCATACGTTTGTTGTTGTGGATTCTAATCCCTCTATTTTAATCTCTCAGGCATTTTATAAAAATTATTGTTTATTCAGAGATCTCAATATTCATGCCCTTTTCCTTGATCTTCATTCTTTCTGTCATCTCTGAGCTTCCATCTGGGATCAATTTCCTTCTGCCCGAAAATCATTCTTTGGTATTTCCTCTAGTGGTGACAAATTCTCTCAATTTTAACTTGCTGGTTAATGTTTTTATTTCACCATCATTCCTTTTCCATTTAACTTTTTTTAATTGAGAAATAATCGTCACAAGACAAAATTTATAATGTTGCCATGTTAATGTGCACAAACAAGTGTTGTTGTTTTGTTTTTTTTTCCAGGATATCCACAATGTTGCTCAGCCCCCACTGCGACCTAGTTCCGGAATATTTCCCAATCCCGCCTTTCCCCAGTCCCTGGCTACCACTAATTTATTTTCTGTCTCTATGGATTTGCCTATTTTGGACATTTCATATAAATGGAATCATACAATGTGGCCTTTTGTGTCTGGCTTCATTTACTCAGCATACCATTTTCAAGGTCACCCATGTTATATTTTGTATCAGAACTTCATTCTTTTATGGCTATTATTCCATTGTGTGAACATACCAAAATTTTTTTATATATATTCATCATTTTTTAGACATTGGGCTTACATCCACTTTCTGGCTATTATGAATAATGCTATTTATTATGAACATTTGTGTAGGAGGTTTTATGTGAACATATATTTTCAATTCTCAGGAACATACCTAAGAGTGAGATTGTTACTGGGCCCTAAGGGAACTGTATCAACTTTCTACGGCGGTTGTACCACTTCTGCAAGTGTATCAGCAGTGAGGGATGGTTCTGATATCTCCAAACCCTCGCCAACACCTGTCACTCTCTATGTTTTAGGATAGCCATCCTGACAGGTGAAGCCGTGTCTCATAGTGTTTGACATGCCCTTCCCTGAGGACAAATGATGTTGAGCATCTCCTGTGCTTATCGGCCATTTATTTGCACATCATTTTTGGAAAAATGTCTACTCAAGTTCTTTGCCCATTTTCAGATTTGGTTGTTTGTCTTTTTGTTGCTGAGTTGTATGAGTTCTTTACATTTTATGGAGACTAGATCCTTATCAAATATATAATTTACACAGATTACCTCCCATAACATGGGTTTTATTTTCACCTTCTTGATAGAGTCTTTGGATGCAAAGAAGAGTTTAACTTTGATGAAATTCAGTTTATCTATAGACATGTTGTTGCTTATGTTTTTGGGTATCATATTTAAGAAACTGTCCATTAATCCCAAGTCATGATGGTTCACACCGATCGTTCCTTCTGGTTGAATAGTTTTATTGTTTTAGCACTTGCATTCAGGTCTTTGTGCATTCTGAGTTAATTTCTGTATATGGTGAGAGGAAGAGTTCTTAATTTATTCTTTTTTTGCAGTTGGAGTTCCAGTTGTGCCATCACCACTTGTTGACAAGATTATTCTTTCCCCATTGAATGGTCTTTGCATCCTTGTTGAAAATCCATTGTCTCTAGACGTGGGGGGAGATCTCTGTGCTCTCAGTTCTGTTCATTGGTCTAGATGTCCATTCATTTGCGAGCAGAGCCCTATTTTGATTACTGTAGCTTGGTACAGAAATCAACACTGAAACCAGGAAGTGTTGGTCTTCTTACTTTGTTGTTTTTATAAGACTGCTTGCTTATTTATGGTCGATCTCTGCCTCCTCAAAAGACAATGGGAATTTTGATAGGTCTGGCACTGAATCTGCACTTCAATCTGGGGAGTACTGCCATCCTAACATTATCAAGTCTTCCAGTTCATAAACACGGGATATCTTTCCATTCACGTACATAGATCTTCCTTAATTTTTTCAACGATCTTTTACAGTTTTTCTGCACCTTTTGAGCAGATCCTGCCTTTTCCCCTTTAGTCTGTTTCTATGGTGCATCATGTGAATTGATTTTTTTTCATGTGGAGCCACACTTGCATTCCTGGGGTAAATCTCACCCGGTCATGCTGTATAATCCTTTTCATGTTCTATGGATTTGGCTTGCTAGTATTTTGCTGAGGATTGATGCTGCTATCTGTATAAGAGATTTTGGTCCACAGCTTCATTTTCTTGTGGTGTCTTTATCTGACTGTAGCATCAGGACAAGACAGGACTTACGGAATGAATTAGGAAGTGTTCTCTTCTATTTTTTCTTTTTGAAGAGTTTGAAAAGGGCTGGTGTTCATTCTTCTTTGAATATAGAATTCACGTTAGAAGTTTTTTGATTCCTGACTCAATCCCTTTGTGATAGGTCTGTTCAGATCTGCTATGTCTTCTTGAGTCAGTTTTGACAGTTTGTCTGTTTTTAGGATTTTTTTTTTCATTTCATTCAGGTTACCTAATGTGTTAGAATACAATTGTTCTGATATTCTCTTACAATCCTTTATTTTTTTGTAGGGTCCGAGTCAGAAGTAACATGTCTGCTTTGACTCCTTATCTTAGTAATTCTAGTCGTCTACCTTTTTGTCAGTCTAACTAAAGGTATGTTTTGTTGATTTTTTTTTCCCATAGAACCAACATTTGGTATCATTGATTATTTTTTCTCATTTTTCTCCTAATTTATTTATCTCGACTCTAATCTCTACTATTTCTTTCCTCTGGTTTGCTTTGGATTTAGTTTTATTCTTTTCTTAGTTTCTTAAAGTAGTATGTTAAATTACTTGAGATCCTTTTTAAATGTTGGTTTTCAGAGCTATGAACTCCTCTCGCAGCCCCTCTTTCCCTGAACCCCTTCAGCTCTGCAGTGCTGTGTCCCCAGGTTCACTGGCCTCAAGGTGCTTTGTTTCCATCCCTTGTCGCTGTATCTCCGTCTCTCGCCGTCACTTCTGATTTTTTCCATCTTTTTATCTCTTTATGCTTTACTCTGAATATTTTCTACTGACCTGTGTTCCAGGTCACAGGTTTTCTCACCAGTGGTCTCTAACCTGCTGTCAAACTCACCTGAGTCTCTGCCACGCCGGCTCCGCTGGGAGCTGTCGCGTCCACAGCGCGGGACGAGGTGGTCCCTGTTCTCCACACCGTGGTCAGATTCCACTGCTCCACCCCCTCACCGAGGGCCTGAGAAACAAGCTCGTGACCGGTGCCCCTGGGAAGACGGGCCAGAAACACGGCCTCGTGAAGGAGTGTGGCCTTTGAGACGGGGCCCCAAGAACTCCACAGAGGAGAAGAAGCCTTTGGCTGTGGACAGGGCTCAGGGCTTACCTCACCTGATCATTTAAACCTTACAACCATGCTACAAAGTCCGTATTATTATTTTCTCTCTTTTTTTTTTTAAACTTCAATTTTTCTTTTTTTTTTTTTTAATTTTTTTTTATTTATTCATTTTAGAGAGGAGAGGGAGAGACAGAGAGGAGAGACAGAGAGAGAGAAGGGGGGAGGAGCAGGAAGCATCAACTCCCATATGTGCCTTGACCAGGCAAGCCCAGGGTTTCGAACCGGCAACCTCAGCATTGCCAGGTCAACGCTTTATCCACTGCGCCACCACAGGTCTTATTATTTTCTCTTTTTAAAGGTTTTTGTTACGGACTGAACTGTGTCCCCCCAAATTCCTACGGTGAAACTCTCACCCCCAATGTGACTGTATTGGGAGGCAGTTAGGGCTGAATGATGTCACTCAGGCAGGTCCCTCATCCCACGGGAGTCGTGTCCTTGTAAGAAGAGGAAGGGACAGCCCCCGGGCGCACGTGCACAGAGAGGAGTCCGTGTGAGGACACGGTGCCCAGGTGGCGTCTGCAGGCCGAGGACAGAGGTCTCACCAGAAACCCACCCTGCCTGAGCCTTGTTCTGGACTTGCAGCCTCCAGAACCGTGAGGAATAACTTCTCGTTGTTAAGCCCCCTGTCTGTGCTACTCTAGGACGGCAGCCCGAGCTAGGACCCTTTTCTTTACAAAAATAATTACTGCTGGACAATGTACATATCCACAAATGCACAGGTCTTAAGCGTTCCGTTTGGCGAGTGCTGACAGTTACATGCAACCGAGTAACCACCCCCACGTCTCCAGTCAGCTCCTCTCCCGCCACCTGCACTGACCCTGACCTGCACCCCTGGGCCAGCCGTCTGCACAGGGACTCCACGGGAGGAGAGCGCGACTGGTCACTTCCCTCGGTGTTGCGGTTGCGAGGCTCACACACCACACGCTGTAGTGTACCCCTCCGCCTGCGGCTGGACCATTCCTCAATGGCACCTTCGAATAGAAATGTTAAGTTTTTTTTTCTAAGCACAACCTTCATTTGTGTAGACGGAACACGGAGGCGGGGAAGTTGAGTAACTTCCTCCCGGTCGCACGTCCCAGAGGGGTCAGACTGCGTCCCGGGCCTGGGCGTCCACTCCAGGGCCAAGCCCCTCTCTGCCCGTCCTCAGGACGTTGTTTGTTCATCGGCTCGCTGAGCACCGCCTACCCCCCCGGGGACGTTCCGAGGACGGATTGCTGGATGCCAGGCTGGCTCTCGGGGGTTATTATTACAGCCACCAGCAAGATGCTGGGTCAGGAAAACACAGCTCGCTGCTCTGAGCGCCCCTTCCCCAGCCGGGTCAGCGGCTTTCCTGTCTCAGCAATGTTCCAGCACGTTATTTCAACATTTACTTAACTGCACTGGGCACAGTTGGGGACAGGAGTGAGCCTTCCAAGTGACAGGATAAATTAAGTCTCAGCAAAATAAAATGTCACGTTGATTCAAACGGAAAAAAAAAAAAAAAAAAAAAGAAAGAAAAAACAAAACAAAACAAACCACCACCACCATCCAAGGGCTGCAGTGGGAACAGATCATCTTGGTCCCCCCACCCAGGTCACAGGTCCTCGCCAAGAGGAGGGTCCATCCACCGACCCCCGAGTGACTTTCAAACCAGACGGCTTCATGGCCACGCAGCTGGGTTCTGGGCAGAACCACTGCCCTGCAGGGAAGGTTCCAGCCGAAATCTGGAAGAGCCTGGCTCACCTCCTTCAGGGAAACTCAGGCCACCGCGGGTTAGCCAGGCCCGACTGGACAACTTGTCCACACTCGGGGACTCAATCGTGAAAGTCCCTCCTTTAGAGCTCAGGCAGCTAGTGGCCCTTGACCGTGAAGGCCAGGCCTTCCTTCTCTCCTTCTGCTGCAAACCGGGAACCAAAGAAAGTGGAGTGGGACCCCCGTTTGGGGGCAGACCCAGGAGACTGGAAGAAAAGCGACTCCTCCTTCCCAGCGCCCCTCACCACTGCTGGGGACCCCCTTGCCCACTCCCACAGCCATGCCACTGGCCACGTGCCCCTGACCCCAGGCCCTGTGCACACCTGGGCTTCCCCCTCCGCCCCCTGCGCCACTGCCTGGGGCTCACCTCCAAGGGCATCCTCTAGGGCAGTGGTCCCCAAACCCTGGGCCACGGACCGGTATCGGTCCGTGGGCCATTTGGTACCAGTCCACAGAGAAAGAATAAATAACTTACATTATTTTCGTTTTATTTATATTTAAGTCTGAACGATGTTTTATTTTTAAAAAATGACCAGATTCCCTCTGTTACATCCGTCTAAGACTCACTCTTGACGCTTGTCTCGGTCACGTGATACATTTATCCGTCCTACCCTAAAGGCCAGTCCGTGAAAATATTTTCTGACATTAAACCGGTCCGTGGCCCAAAAAAGGTTGGGGACCACTGCTCTAGGGTGCAGCCTGCCGCCTGCCCCCTGCCCATACACTTACACTCTGCATTTACAGCTCTTCATTCACTGTCCTGTCCACGGGACCATGAGCCCGAGCTTTGGTGAAACATTCACACACACACACACACACACACACACACACACACACACACACGTACCAGCACAGCCTGTGGGATCTAGAAGGAGGTGCCTGAAACTGTATACGTGTGTGTGCACATGCATGTGTACTCTCTGAAAAACGCACCTGCACGCATGCATGCCACACAGGGCCAGTCCTGCGCGAGGGAGACAAACAGGTGTCGGGTAGCAGGGCCCGCCTGTGTCTCACCTGCCCTCCCAGGGCCTCCAGGGAGCCCCTCCGGGCAGCGACAAGGCTGCAGTGCCCTCTTTCCAGCGGCAGCACGCTCACGGGATGCACATTCATTTTCCTTCCGGAGTTTTCACGAGGAAGGAAACCCTGCGAGAAATCCTGCCGTGGCAACGCCAGGCCCGAGGGCACAGGTGCCTTCAGTTCTTATCACTGTTGCCACCGTGCTGCCGAGAAGACGGTGACGTCCCCCGTCCCCCGATGTACGGAAGCCGCGTGCCCTCACCAGCAACGGGCTGCATTCCGTCACCCAGAACGTTTGCCCTCAACTGAGTTGAGCGAGGTTACTGCTTTCTTGACGTCTTATCAACTTGGTGTGACTCTGTGTCCCTTTAAACACCTGTCCGGTGCCTCAGAATGGGCGGTTCCCGAGGTCCTGGCCCCTCCCCGCCCTCCAGTCTTGCTGTGTGAGCTGCCGGTGCCCCCGCTGAGAGCCTGGAGCCCACAGGGCAGGTCGCTGGGGAGCCCAGCAGGACCCGGGTCTCAGTTACCCTCAACGTCCTCACGTGCTGCATAGGGTCCCTTTATTTACATGAAGACATTTATTGAGCACCTACTATGGACTCTTTGCTTGATTATAGGGACAGAGGGACCAGCTCTCCTACTGCCATAGTCATGCTGCAAGTCAGGGGACTCACCTGGGCTCCACAGCCCTGCCCACCACCTCTGACCCCTTGTCTGCCCGGACTCCGTCCCCTTCACCCTTGCGGAGGCCCTGAGTCAGACTCCTCAGGTCCCTCGTCAGAGGAAAGGCCGGCCCCAAATGCCTGTTTTCGGCCTCCTGAGGGACAAAGGGGCTTTTTGTTTGAGCACCTTTTCCCTCTTGGCTCCAAGCAGAAGTCACAGCAGTGAGACCTCTAGAATCAATAACGCAGCCTTTTAAAAATGTGACTTGTTTGGGACGTGCCCTAGCCCACCTGCTGTTTGTCCAGGGAGTCAGAGGTCCGTCTCCTCTCCCTGGCAGGTTCTCGAGCCCCGGGAAAGGTGACAAGCCCCTTCCTACTGGAACAAACAGAGGGTGCAAAGGTGACCGCGAGGTGAACGCTTTCCCTGCCAGGACAGGACGGGAGAGGCCTGGGGGCTGATGACGTTCTCAAATAGCCGAAACACCAAAAAAGTTGCACTCTGCTATCCCCTCCCCAAACCGAAACAAACCCCGTCTAACCCTGTGGTTAAGAAACAGGCTCTTTCATCAGCATGCTCATTTCTGAGACCCTGCAGCTTCCAAAACACTTGATGTTAGCAGAAAATATTCCCCAAATAACCCATCACAACTATCGAGGGGTGTCATCCGTACAGAGGGGTCCTTCCACAGCCCTGAGACACTAAGACGTTGCCACCCTCTCAGCCAGAAGCCTGGCTGCTGATTGGTGGGATGGGGGCTTGGGGGAGACCGGCAGAGAGCGGGCCCAACAGAGGCCTTCCCCAGTGTGTGCCGTGGGACACCCAGCCCCGTGAAGGGCTGACACGGGGGCACGGGCCCTGCCGGGACCACCTTGTCCACAGAAACCAGGGACAGAGCAAGACACAGAGGAGGCGGCCTAAGTCCAGGGGTCCCGGAGCCCTGGGCCCAGCTGTCCTCTTCCTGCCCCGCGCTTCCAAAGCTCTCCCACCAGCGCCTGCTCTCACCTCCAGGGATTCTAACACACACGCCCACTTTCCCTGGAGCCCCGAGGTCCCCCTGCCCTCAGCCGATTCTTCTCCAAGCGGCCATGCTTGGCTCTCCTCCCTGTCCCACAACCTGGCTGGGGCCGAGCCCGTGGCCCTCCAGACGGGCGGAGATCGGCACACAGTTCTGTGATGGAGAGGACGGACAGAAGCGGACAGAAGCAAGAGGATGGTGTCAGGCCCTGGCCGGTTGGCTCAGCGGTAGAGCGTCGGCCTAGCGTGCGGAGGACCCGGGTTCGATTCCCGGCCAGGGCACACAGGAGAAGCACCCATTTGCTTCTCCACCCCTCCGCCGCGCTTTCCTCTCTGTCTCTCTCTTCCCCTCCCGCAGCCAAGGCTCCATTGGAGCAAAGATGGCCCGGGCGCTGGGGATGGCTCCTCGGCCTCTGCCCCAGGCGCTAGAGTGGCTCTGGTCGCAATATGGCGACGCCCAGGATGGGCAGAGCATCGCCCCCTGGTGGGCAGAGCGCCGCCCCATGGTGGGCGTGCCGGGTGGATCCCGGTCGGGCGCATGCGGGAGTCTGTCTGACTGTCTCTCCCTGTTTCCAGCTTCAGAAAAATGAAAAAAAAAAAAAAAAAAAAAAAAAAAAAAAAAAAAAAAGAGGATGGTGTCAGTGTAAGCGAAATGGTACCGACGGCGACGAGAGTTCTGCCAAAGGCCTCAGCACAGACAGGAAGACCAGCCAAAGCTGCCGTGTCCGAAGGTCACCGGGCCGTGACGGGGACAACAGGTTACAGGGAGGAAGGAAGTCCGTCTCCTGGCCTCCTGGCTCTGTGAAGGCGAAGGGAGCCAGGGCTCAAACAGGGGTTCTCCAAGTGTGCGTCAGGGTGCACTGGTGTGCCCTAGATTTCCAGGTGTGCCCTGTGGTATTCCAGAGAAATATGTGCCTGTTGGGGACCAAAACCAACAGGGTTTTTGGAGTTTAGAGTTTGGGGGGACAGAGGTGTGGGGAATTGACTGGAAGCTGACAGTCTGCCCAACCCCCCACCTCATTTGCCTGATTAGGTTGCAAAAGGCTGTTAAGCTGTGGTGCTGGATTGTTTACACTACCCCCCATGTTCCCCAGAAAGACTGGAGGCAAGTTTCTTCTATCCTTTGTTTGGTGTCAAGTTAAGATGATATGTATGGTGGGGGTTTTCTGCACTCAACACAATTAAGAGTAAAAAGAGAGGAACTCTTCAATGTATTGATGAGGACATGAGAGTTTGCCTTTCAAATATATGCCCAGACATTGAAGAAATCGCTAGGACATATCAGGCTCATGTTTCTCATAAACACAAGAATGAAAAAACTTCGATCACACATTTGCACCGGGACCTGCCGAATTTACTAAATCTAAGAATGTATCTGTATATATAAAAAGATAACTTGTCGTTTTTTAAATTTTTTAACCCCTTTTTTATGAATTCTAAAAAGCATAACTCAAAAACTGTAACACAAAAATGTTTTTTAATGTTAGAATAAATTTAATTTTGTCATATTTATTTCGTTTACCATAAAAGCACGCTTGGACTTTATATTTTTTTTCTTTAATATTTGACTTATAACATATTTCTCAGAAATGTGTATACAGTGTGCCTGCAATTTATGTGTAGGATTTTAAATGTGCCCAAGTTCAAAAAGTTTGAGAACCGCTGGCTCAAACACTTGAGCACATGCAAATATGTGCAGAAGATACACACACACACACACACACACACACACACACAGGGGCTGCCATTCACCAAACTGCTTGCACTAGAGTCTCAAGCCCTAAGGTCCACAGAGGAGCTTCTGAGTCCTGAGACCCTGGTCTAGAAAGGCCACACCAACTCTTTGCTGGGCTCCCCTGTGCCGCTGGGTGACCGCGTCATCGCCTGTCTTTACCTCGATCACTCCCTCCTGCTGAAGACCTGAGACCCGGGAACTAGAAAGGACCTCGGGAACCAAGGGCCTCGTTTACCAATGTGGAAACTGAGGCCCAAGGAGGGAGGGGGCTGACCCCGCAGGACCCCACAGAGACAAGTGGGGGGATCACCAGCGGGTCTGAGCTGTCCCAAGTGCAGCACAAACCCCAAGGACTCTTGTGAAACTCCTACGATGATCACAGGGCAGCGATTTCCAACCTGGCGTGCTGTAAGGGTTTGCAAATGTGCAGTACCTGCTCAGTCAGGGGCACTGACCTCTTTTCCCTTACGTCGTCAAATGACAGCAGTCAACACAATAGCCATTCAGTGAGAATGAATGAAAATTATATCTATTTTTTTTCCCCTGACAGATCAACAAAAATGTTTTTTGGTGTGCTGCAGAATTTGAGTCATCAGTTTACATGTGCACGAGAGGAAAAAGGTTGACAGTCACTGCTGTAGGATGACCAGTGGTCACTAACGACTTCCCCCAAACACCCACCTGCCGCCCCACAGAGCCTCCTCGGCCTGTGCTGGGCCCCGTTTAGGAAACTGTAAAAACTGCCCGTGAATTAAGCGTAAGAGCAGGGCACTGAGAAAGGCCGCTCCCTGTAACCAGCCTGTGCTCTGCCCTGCGGGTCCGAGCTGCGACCCTCCCGCACAGGGACAAGCCTGCCACCTCCAGCCCAGGGCGGGGAGGGCTTGGCTGAGGGTGTCCAGCCGCACAGCCCGCGCTTGTCCCAGCTGTCTTCCAGGGACGCTGCCCTCGCTCAGCCTGGGGCTGCGGGTCCCCGGCAGGACAGCCCGCCACAGGGACAGGCGAGAAGGCCACTCGGCACTCACAAAAGGAGGCGGCGGTGACACGCACGGCCCTTCACAGCCTGCCCTGGTGTCCACAAAGAGGCCGCCGAGACGACGCCCTGGGCGAGGTCTCACGGGGAGGTGGGCATGGCTGAGTCACCACTAAGTGGCACCGCTTGACTCCGACCACGGGGACTGCCACGTCCGGGCGTTTCCTGGGGAGGTGGGTTTGGAATGCTAACTCATCTGAACTCGGACGGCCGTGATGAATTGCTGAGCTGAACCCACTGAGAAACTCAAAGAAAGACGTAATCCCCGTAGACGGGACAGTCTCCGTGGTAACGGACCACGTGCACGTTTCTCCCGGAGAACGCGGCTCTTTCACTCCAGTTCTCCAGCTGTCCTGACGCTCCGGGCTGCAGGTTTGGGGAGAGCGGCTGATCCGCTGTGAAGGCGGGAAACCGAGGCCCGACGCTGGTTGAGGAACCTGCAGGCCCTGCACTGCTGACGGTCTCACACGAGCCCCCTTCACGGGCTGCCCCACAGGGTCACTCGGCAGTGCTCACAGGAAAGCAGCGCACTGACTTCAGCTGACATTGTGCTCCTCGCTGCACGCCAACACGCATGCGCAGTGTGCTCCTCTCTGCACGCCAACACGCACGCACGCGCAGTGTGCTCCTTGCTGCACGCCTACACGCACGCACGCGCAGTGTGCTCCTTGCTGCACGCCTACACGCACGCACGCGCAGTGTGCTCCTTG
The DNA here is from genome assembly GCF_036850995.1 of Saccopteryx leptura. Taxonomy (NCBI): domain Eukaryota; kingdom Metazoa; phylum Chordata; class Mammalia; order Chiroptera; family Emballonuridae; genus Saccopteryx; species Saccopteryx leptura. Next base: position 120,141,578 of record NC_089509.1, read on the forward strand.
CTGCACGCCAACACGCACGCACGCGCAGTGTGCTCCTCGCTGCACGCCAACACGCACGCACGCGCAGAGTGTGCTCCTCGCTGCAGGCCAACACGCACGCACGCGCAGTGTGCTCCTCGCTGCACGCCAACACGCACGCACGCGCAGAGTGTGCTCCTCGCTGCACGCCTATACGCATGCGCAGTGTGCTCCTCTCTACACGCCAACATGCCCGCGCAGAGCAAGCGCCTCGCCGCAAAGCCAAGATGCATGCGCACAGTGTGCCCCTCTGCACGCCAGCACGCACGTGCAGACCAGCGCGCTTCTCCACCTGTCAACACGTACGTGAGCACGCACGCCGAAAGGGACGTTTGGGGACTGCAGGATTCCCTCAGAAATGAAGAAGAAAATCACCCTGAAAGTGATGACATCCTTTTTTTTTTTTTAATTGCAGTGAGAACAACAGCTGGTCACGTTTAAGATTAACAGGCAGGCCTCAGCCACCGGCTGAAACCGGCCCCCAGCGGGGTTCCCCATCCCTTCATCGCACGAGTTCCCACAGTTCTTCAGAAGCATCCCCGCTGTCCCGAGGGGCTCCACCCCCGGCCCATCTAACAACGGCTGGGCTGCCCCCGCTGCCGGACGCCTCACTGGATGTCATCGTCATCGAAGAGGTCTTCAAAATCTACATGAACGAACAAAACTAGGCATTAATGGGACACACAAGGTAAACGACTGATAACCTCAAAACGAGTTATGTGGTCATTCAAAACGCACAGGAAACACTGGGCAATCTAACTAAATAAAGGGCTTCTCCCAGGACAGAACCTCGATTTTACTCGACCGGACTGAGCTGCAGACCAAGGACACTGTGCTGTCCAGAGCAGAGGCACCTTGTCCTGTTTCTACTGAGATGACGATCTGAAGAAAGGCACCCGGGCGTGTTCTGGGCCACCTGGCGACCACCTCGCGGCCGTGACTGCGCACCGGGTCCCGCCAGCGTCCCCACCTGTGCACGCACCAGGCCAAGGCCCCGCTCTGTCCCCTTGGAGGCGAGGCCCGGCAGCTAGCTGACAGGACAAGCCCCCGCCCCACCCCCCGCACTGCTCGCCCCAGAAGAAAACGGGGGTGGTGGGAAGTGGGGGAAGGCCGGAGCCGTGGGAGAGCGACTCCCTTTCAAGGAGTCCGACCCACAGTCACGCTCAGGAAATACAGCCTCCTAAGTCCTGTTCCCCCTGAAGAAGCACCACCAACTCAGCACCGCTTTCTGCAGTGGACGGACAAAGTCAGGTCGTTTCCTCCTTCCGTTCACTTTCTTATGTATTTTCTATTCCCGACCAAGGCCGTGTCACAAGCGTCTGGCTCATCTCAATGCCTGGAATGTAAGCCTGGGGGCAATTTTATGCTGCTGGGTTTTATTTTCTTCTGAATACAGGGGCTGATGCCAGTGCCAACAGCCACGCTGCCGTCTGACACAGAGGACGCTGTGTTCTGAGAATGGCACAGGACCTGGCTTTCTGTCCCATGATCCAAATCATTCGTGTCACAACGTCGCTCCACTGCACAGCCCGCCGAAGACACGCTCTGATTAAAACTGGCACCCAACCCCGCACCCTTACCATTAAAGAAGTCCGCGTGAACGGCCTTTTCATTGGCTGCCAAGTCCATCAGGAGCCCGGTGCTGCCTCCCGCCTGCGGAAGGGAGAGGTCAGGAATGTCAGCAGCGTTTTCAGAAAGAGGGGCCACGCCACGCAGGAGGAAAGTGAGGGACAGAGAACTACCTAGGTTGGAGCCCACATTTCATTCCAGGTGAAGATGGAGGTGGGAATTTTTCTGAAGGTCTCCTCGGCTCCTACACTCCTGAACTCCTCGCGTTTCAGAGTCCCGCCATTGCTCTAACACCACTTCTCTGTACACACCTCCAGCAGAGGTGCCAAACCCCACTGGGCATTGCCACAGAGGCCCCGCATGTGCGCACTACACGAGCCTGAGGACTGCTCTGCTCTGGACGGCTCCCTGCTCCGTCTGAGCCAGAGCTAAACCATTTCCCGTGGGGAACCGACCTGCTGGCTGGGGTTCGCGCCCCCTCCCCTGGCCCACTGCCATTGCTTTAGGGTGGCAGTAAAATCAAGACGGCCAGAGCTGGGCAACCCGATGGGTGTGGGATCTGGGGTCTCCTTCAGTGTTGCAGGGTGCGGGGCTGGGGCAGAGCCCTCCGAGGCAGCCCCCCCTGCACCGCTGGCCGGGCCCTGCTGCGCCCTCCCAAATCTCACCAGGTGAGCGCCTCCCGTGTTCCCCCCAGCATGCTGCTCTCAGCACCCGAGAGAAAAGCCCAGGAGTCCCCACCTCCTCCCTTCCCCATCACCACAAGCCATGCATGCGGACTGTCCCCCCACTTCTGGGCTGGGCAGGGGCTCGTCTGTCCCCCCATGGACAGGTGTCGTCTTCACTCTGACCCCCTTCGAGTCTCCTGTTCCCCACACTGCACAGCGGAGTCCATCAGCACCCTGCCGAGGCTGCACGCTGCCGAGGGCAGTGGCTTGAACACAGACCTGGGCAGCGAGGTCAGTGCTGGGCAGCGGGGTCAGGGCCAGCGCCCCTGGAGAGTGGATGCGCGGCCCCCGCAGCCCAGCGGGGGAGCCACGCGTGCCTCGTGCACGACGTGCCCGCCGCCTTCTCCTGCTCCCTGTCCTCCCCGCTCTCGCAGGCACCGCAAGATGTTCAATTCACGACAGCCAGGACCCGCGGCGGCCTGGACTCCTTCCCGCATCCCCGGCCGCAGGCCCAGCGTCCGGCTGCCCGCGCGGCTCTCCCAGCCTTCGCCGGGGCCGCAGCCGCCCATCACCTCGTCCAGATCCACGTAGGGCCCAGCACCCTCGGGGAACATCTCGTCCACCGCCGGCTTCATCTCCCCCGCGGCGCTCCGGGCGTCCGCGGATCACTTCCGGCCCGCCGCCCGCCACTTCCGGTGCGCGCCTCGCCGCGGCAGGTCTAGACGCCGGAGGACCGCCGACTCTATGGTTTCCCCTGAAACAGGTGGACTGGACCCACAGGACGGAGCCCTAATCTTCTCTGGAGTGGACCGACGACAGGGGTTCCCGCCTGCCTGTCAGGGCGCAACGGGAGCTGCTCAGTGACATCCAGGTGGCCCGGGGCCACAGACGGGTCAGCCCAAAGGGTCTGGCACAGAGAGGTGTCCAAGAAATATTCATTAGAGAGTGGGAAGGGTTAACAGAGCGGGAAAGGCAGCCCCAGAACGGGAGAAAAGATTTGCCAATCATATGTCTGATATTAGGATCAATTCCACACGGATAACGAACGGAAACTCAACAACAATAATTTTGAACCCCATTCAAAAATGGGCAAAGAACTTGAATACACATTTCTCCAAAGGAGATACGCAAATGACCACCAAGCCCACGGTAAGGGGCCCCGCAGCGCTGACCACCAAGGGAAAAACGCAGATCAAACCACAAGGTACCACCTCGCCCATCAGGACGGCCGCTATCAAACCCCAGAAAACAGCAGTGGCGGGAGGACCTGGGGCACCTGGAACCCTGCACACGGGGACGGGGATGGAAAACCGCGTCGTCCTGGTGGGAAACAACAGAGGTTCCTCCGAGAGGAAACAGACGGTCACCGTGGGGTCCAGCACCCCAAAGAACTGAAGGCAGATCCTTGAGATAATTTGCCCACCTACGTTCACGGCGATATCCATCACAGTACCCTAAACACAGAAACAACTCAGCTGTCCATCAACGTGGACTATGGTCCCCCAGGACACCTGCGACGCGGGCCATGGCTAATGCTTTTCATGCCAGTAGCTCCAGAGTGGAGTGTTGAGGGGAAGCTGAGGAGGTGGGGGGAGGGCTCCCCACGTGATTTGATTGAGAGGGGACGCCGAGAGTGGGGGTATAGGAGAGGACTGAACCTGTTGTGTGCTGAGGTCACCCGGAAGGGAGTCACAGCCAATCTGAGTCCTAAACACTGGAGTGAGATGTCCCAGGGGCTGTGGGGTGGAGTGAGGTGTCCCCGGGGGCTGTGGGGTGGAGTGAGGTGTCCCGGGGGGTTGTGGGGTGGAGTGAAGTGGAGTGAGGTGTCCCGGGGGCTGTGGGGTGGAGTGAGGTGTCCCAGGGGCTGTGGGGTGGAATGAGGTGTCCCCAGGGGCTGTGGGGTGGAGTGAGGTGTCCCGGGGGGTTGTGGGGTGGAGTGAAGTGGAGTGAGGTGTCCCGGGGGCTGTGGGGTGGAGTGAAGTGGAGTGAGGTGTCCCAGGGGCTGTGGGGTGGAGTGAGGTGTCCCGGGGGCTGTGGGGTGAAGTGGAGGGAGGTGTCCCGGGGGCTGTGGGGTGGAGTGAAGTGGAGTGAGGTGTCCAGGGGGCTGTTGGGTAGGCAGCTGATATTTACCCCAGGGGGGAAGGTTCGACTGAGGGTGACTTGGGAGTGAGTGAAGGTTTCTTCCTCTGAGAAGAGTGCATGGTCTGCTGGGACGTTTATGACCGATCAATGCAGCCCAGCTGTGTGTCCCGGGGTAGCTGTGGGTGCTGCTGACACCTGAGAGTGACCTAGCTCTGGCCTGGCCAGGGCACCATGCAGCCTGCCCAGGAGGAAGGCACCCAGAGTTGTGGTCCTGGGCAGCCTATGAGAGGCAGCCGGGGCTACCATTCCACAGTGTTTGTCCTAACGGGGACATGAGAGTCCAGTGGAATGTGAATGCTGACACACACATGCACACGCACACACATGAATTGACAAGCAAGTCACTAGCATGCAGACCCTGCTGACAGGCTGTCCTTTGTCTGGTCTGTTTGCTTGAGACCCAGTGGCCCCCAGTGGGAACTGAAGATTGATCTTCATGCCCAGCTGTTGTAGGAAGCAGAACTTGATAAACATTGTAGTTAGTTCACAGAAACCAGTCAAACTGCCTCCAGGGAGGGAAAGAGAGACCAAGAAGACGTGTTGGCTTTTCCCAAAGAGATTGACTAGGCCAAGTCTTCCTCTTGAGAATTTAACCGGGGCCACGGGGAGAGAAGCCACCATTTGGTGACAGGTAACGGTGAAAGGGCAGGAAGCCTCGTGGTGGGCTCCAGCAAGTGGAGTGGCCACAGGAGGCACCAGGCCCATGTGCTGGGCACCGTAGCCACCTCCCCTGTTCCAGGTTTGTCGTAGCTGGGCTGGTCTGTGGCTGGGTCCTGATGAAGTCCTCCCACAGCCCCACACTTGGTCACTGGGAGAATTCTCATGATAACCGCCTCACTGCTTGAGATAACGTGTGAGGTTCTGAGCAGCAGCTGTCACCTCGGTGACCTTTGACCACCTGCCAATACTGAGGGACAGCACACAGGGCCACCTCCACGCCCATCACCATATCCACCCCAGTATAACGTGTAACACGCGTTTCACAAAGCCCTGCGTGTTTCTGATGCGCTGTAACCGTTTCTGTCGTTAGATGCTGGTGCAAACACCAGTATCTACAGTTCAATGGACCACACTTTGTCATTTTATTTTGATAGAAAACCTGGGGGTAGCAGCTTGTCAGGCTAGTTTCTGATGGGATGTGACCTGTGGGGGCTCCAGCTTGCATAGTGTTCCTCTCGCCTGGGAGGACTCATCAGCTGCATAGTGGCCACTCCTGTGCAAGAGGATGGTCCCTGAGACCCTGTCCACACTGCCTGCCCGTCCTTCTGACTCCCGAGTGTGCAGACAGCGTGTGCCCAGGCCCCCAGCCCTGCCTGCCTCACAGCCCTTCCTCACAAATGGGGTTCTTGCTGCCGTGGTGTGAATGGCCCTCAGGAGTGTGCCAAGTGTGAGAGGTGGCCGTCCAGACAGGGCCTTCAGCTTCAGCCCCAGGGTGGCCGCTGCTGGTCTGGCTGCTGCCCAGCGTTGTGGCCAAGGGCAGGGCCTCTGGGAGCGGCTGTCTGGACGGGGTCTGAGTTCCGTCCACAAGTCAAGCTGACCCCTGGTATCTCTTCTCAGTTTCTCCACCTACACTCCAGGGGACCTGTGGCACCCCTCCTGGGGGCACCATGAGGATTAGATAGGAGGGTGGCACGAAGCAGTGAGTCCTGAGCCGGAGCTGCTGCTGCCTGATACAGACACATCCACCCCCGGTCAGAGCGGCAGCTCAGTGTGTCCGCTTGCAAAGGTGAGTTAAGTCCTGAGCGCAGCTCTCTCTCGAAAGAAAACCACAAGCTCGTGCTGTGCGTTTTAAGTCAGGAGTTTATTGATGAGGCCAGGGCGCCAGGCTGGGGACCCGTTAGTCCTCCTGGTAGGGGACGTGGAAGCCCAGCGTGGTCCCCAGGGGGAAGTGAGCAAAGAAGGTGCGGGCCATGTCCTCGATCTGGGGGTAGGCCCCCAGCGTCTGGAAGTACTGCACGTAGTTCCAGAAGTCCGAGGTGGAGAAGGGCCAGTAGGGCATGGCCGGCAGCTCGGCGTAGGGGTCTGCAAGACAGATCGGGACCGTCTGGCTCCGGGGCGGTGCCGCTGGTCCTGCCGGAGTCACCCCCACCGGGGAGGTCGGCAGGTGGAGGCGCCCAGCAGCACCCGTGCAGTGAAGGGACCCTCCCGGCTGGGAGGGCAGCCGGGGTCGTCCCAGGTCCTCCGGGAGCCTCATCATCCAAGGAGCAGTGGAGGATGCCCTAGGCCCTGCCCTGCCTCCGGGGTGGGGGACAGAGGAGGGGGAGGAGGAGGGCTGGCCCTGTCCTGGACTGAGCGGGAGGCGTCACTGTGTTAGGGACATGGGAGAGTCCTGGGGGGTTTCAAGCCAAACCACACACGCCCAGCCCGGGAATCGATATGTATCTCTCTACCCAGCTGGGACTCAGGTCCAGAAGCTCAGAGGGTCCCAACACCACGCAGAGACTGGCTCCCTCCCACTAGTGTGTCCCCACGGGCCTGGAGGGTACGGCCTGAGGAAGGGGCTCCCCTCCATCTTCTCAGCCCCTCTCCCCCTCCCACCCCCCTGGACGAGAAAAGAAACAGGAGGCAGATGCTATATATATACCTGCCTCGTCCTGCACAGGCTTGGCCCCTGCAAAGGAAGGGGAGAGCAGTGACTCCGGAGGGCGTCGGGACAGGGCCCCGCCACGCCCCCAGCCCCGAGGGGCACTCACCTGCCAGAGGCCCCAGCAGGAGGCAGAGGGCCACCCCGGGAAGCAGGCAGCTCTTCATCTTCCCCAGTGGCATCCCCACCAGCAGACTAGAAGTGACAGACTCAGGTCCACCTGCAGCAGAAGAACCAGAGGGGTGAGGCCACCCCTCCCTCAGGGCCCCCACAGTGGGCAACTCCTGGAAAACAGCTCTGGTGAAAGGACGGCTTCTTACTGTTTTCACAGCAATTTCCATTTCAGTGGCTTCAGGCCATTGTTTGGAGGCTACGCCCCCCGTTTTCTTGGCCTTATTTAATTTGAGCAACAGAAGAAACTGCGTTCCCCCCACTGTTGCCCCGTCTGAGGTTACCTGGCCGCTCCTGTCCCCCAGCCTCAGCCCGCAGCCCGATGGGCGTCTGCTGCCAGCTCACAGGCTGCTCTTTATAAAAGGCCGGGACAAGGACGGAGACGTCACCTACGGGAACTGTCAAGCTGAATTCATTTCATCTCCAGCCAGAGCACTGAGGGCTTTTCTGTGACCCTGCTGGTGGCAGAGTCCCAGGGGTCCACTTTTGGAACCTGATCCAAGGATCAAATTGGGAGAAAAACATCACACAGGCCTCTTCGGAGGGGTTTTAGGAACCAGTTCAACAGTAGTGCTCGAAATAAAGCCAGCCCCTCTCCACCGGGGGAGAGAGCTGCTCTACGTCTGATGTTGGGGCTGAGGTCCCCGCTTACAGGAACAGGGTCGTCACAGAGCTGCCCCTGGGGGACAGGGAAGCAGGACAGGACCCCCCACGCCCGGGAGCCGCTGGCAGCTCTGGATCGGGGGGCGCCACAGGACAGGCTAAGCCGAGTCACAGGCAGGAAGTGTGGGTGCCCAGCCCGACCGCGTCTGCAGACCAGCGCCTTCCCGCTTACGTAAGCACAGCGGCTGAGTCTGTCTTTGGGCAGGCCGCTGGTCTAGGTCCCTGAACACCGTCGGGAACACCAAGGGTTTCTGTGGGTCGGCTCCTCGATCACACCCATGACAGTAGCCACACGCCTCACGGACTTGCCCCGAGGAGTCCCATCATCCGCTGAATCCAGGGTCACATCCAGGGCAGTGAGTCACCACAGCGCATCACGGGGGTATGTGGTGTGGGGTGACAAGCAGGTCTTAGGTGACAGATCCATCCAGCACATGCCCTGGGCTTCCCAAGCCTTTGGGCACCTGGTTCTTCCAGGGGCAAAGGGTCTGGCATCCCAGCCTCCTTCTGTGTCGGTGGCCTTGTCCATGAGCCACACTCCCTGTCACCAGTGAACCCAGAATCCCTGCTGAGTGGGCCCAAGCCCACCTTTTGGGCTGATCTAATGTTATATCATCAGCACCCCCAACCCCCCATGTCTGTTTCCTGGGGTTTCTGATGACATAAATGGTCACATGTGGTGAGTCCTGGGGGTCACACTTTGTCCCTCACTTTCTAGGTCATGTCTGAACTTAGATCTAGAAGCAGAAGCATGGTGGAAAAACAATAGCTAGAAAATTTGAGGACTGAGCAGTGATCATGGGGGAGCAGTGGGTGTATCTGTTGTTTCTTCTTTCTGGATATCTATATGACCCTTAATTGATTGCTGTTTTGTAGGGAAAACTATTTTACAGGACCACCACCAAGAGCTCCGTGTTACTGAGCATCCTGACCGACCCTCCCCTCCCGGGTCGACCCCTTAATTCCGCCATAGCCACTGCCACCCCCATGTCCACCCCACACCCTTTCTCTCTTCCTGAGCCTGCCGGGTCACTCTCTCTTGCAGGCCTGCATGCAGACCTTCCCTGGCCCCCCCTGGAGTGCCCCCCCCCCCCCGTGGAGGTCTGCTCTTCTGCCCCTGAGGAAGGAGGGGCCAGCTCCCTCTTCTCTGAGAAAGAAGAAGTGAAAAGAATACAAGGAAAAGGAGGAGCCAGCTGGGGTAACTGAGTCAGCCAGTGATATATTAACTATATCACATAGTTACAATACAAAACAAGAACCGCAGGATCTGTATGTAACTATGGCCAGTTGCCGTGGACCAGCAAGTATAACATATAACTTGGATCAATCCTAATACTTAAATTGCTATATGGCTCCTAACTCTGAACACACCTCACAATGCACTAACCAAACAGGTAAGTCTTAAGGATCTACATTCTATTCTATTTAAATTTAAATGAGCACTCCTTATAAGTTCTAAAAACATTTTCTTTTCCTAAATATTAGAGCCAGCATTTCCAATTTTTGTATGCAAAGGAAAGGAACTTAATTCAAGCCTTAAAAACAAACACATTTTAGACAACATTAAACAAAGACTAAACAGAAACAAGAATTAGACAAACCAGAGAGAAACCCGGGATTTCAGAGCACAACCAGATTAGAAAGATGCCTGCCTGGTTTTAGTCAGGGCATTTTCTGACAGAGGGACTGAAGGATGGGACTAAACAAAATCTCCCCGAGAAAATTTGCTCTCGGTAGCTGCTGGGATATTTTCTATAGTCAGATCCAACACAGGTCCCCTGCCTCAATTTCCAGGCAAAGAAAAGAAACAAAATAATAGTTCAGAAGGTTTTAGTTAAAACATTAAAGAAAATCAGATCATGACAGGAAAAGCTGTAATTTTCCTAATACCTGAGTCTCCTATCCATTCTCAAGAAAGTCCAGCTTTCACAGCAAATAATCATCCCCGGAGAGACAAGCACAAGCAATCGCCTTCCAGTCATTTGGGGGAAGAGCCTTTGCCTAATAGTATCTGATAAACCAAGTGAAAAAGGGGCAGTAGGCCCATACTGAACACAAGCAAGTTTAAGCTCTTTCAGAGTTCTAAAAGGTACAGGTTCATGTTCTCGCACTAGTCTCCCTGTATCATCCTGTCTTTCTACAACAGGAAAATGGGTAAAGCCATCATTTATTGTTTCCCCTACATTTCGAGCCTGGTCTATAGATTGTTGGAGAGGGAATTTCCCAGATTTTGAGCTATAGACTCCAGAATCAGCCCGATAAGGGAACGGAGGAGCAGAGGGTTGAATGTAGGAAGGAGCCGAGGGCAGCAGAGGCCCCGCGGCTAAGGCAGCCATAGCCATAGATTTTTCATCCCCCCTGTCATCCTCAGACTCCAAGTTATCCTCATATTCACACCCCACTGTTTCCAGCTCACCCTGATACTCTTCAGACGATTTGTCTTCATATGGAAACATTTCTATAAAAAAGTCCCTTATTTTTTACCCTGTCTGTCCCATAATCTTTTACTCCCGACTACACTTTCCCAAAAAACTTTCTTTACTCACTGTGCACACTTCACTTTGGGGAGTTCTGTCACTTTCCTTCAGTTTTAGTTTCCTGTACTCAAGTCTTCTGTTTGAGCGCCACTTGCCGCGGACCAGCGTGGCTCCTAATAACTCCTAATAACAGTGGTGCGGAATTAAGGAAACACACTATTCAAGAAAAAAAATGGGACCTGGAGGACTTTTCAAATGCTGATGGCAATATCCCAGTGCCCCAAAGCCCCAGTTTGCTTTATTATATAGCCATATGCAAATCAAGGAAGTCCTTGATACAAAGTTACACATCTGAGGCAAAAACAGGAACTCTCCCAAGGCAAAAACAGGAATCCCCCCACCATGCATAAGTAAAATCAACCAACATCTGAACAAACAAAGGATAAGAGGAAGGCCATGTAAATTGCTTCCATCAACTTAAGGAAGCAAGTGAAGTGGGTGCAAATACTCAACATCATAGTCAATATGGAGGTGGAGGGGGGAGAACTTAGCCTTTTGCTAAACCTTGAGTCTACAGACTTTGCCATTTACAGTCCACAGCCGCCAGTGATCTAGAAACTCCTTCCTTCTTGCTGACCCCCCCCCCCCCCCCCCGAAGCTCTCCCTCCCTTCTCCTTGAGTCCTGGGAAACCTTAAACAAAGAAATCACATGCCGGTTTGCTTAGATATAGTAAAGGTATATAACCTGTAAGAAAGTCCACTTTAGGGAGCCCGTGCTTTAGAGCTACAAGTCCCATGTACTCTGCCGGCTTTAATAAATCCTACTTCCTTCATCAAGTTGTCTGGGCATTTTTGTCCTCCTCTGATTCCAGCAGTACCCCGTGGAGGATGACCCCTTAGACCCCTCACCCAGTGTCTGCCTGACGCCCCAGCTGGGGCTCTGCATGCCCACCCTTGTCTTCTTCTTGCTCCGTGGGGACCTTGCAGCCACGACGGACGGACTGCCCAGGGGTCCAGTGACAAGGCAGGCTCTGATTCAGCAGGTTGGGGGAGAGCCTGGGCTTCTGCATTCTTAACAAGACCCCAGCCCAGGAGAGGCTGCTGGGCCCCAGAGCACACCTAAGCCGGTGAGGCACAGGCAGTGTCAGAATCACCGGGGGGACACCTTAGAATGCGGAGCCCTGGGCCCCCACCTCTCAGGGCCCTGACTCAAGAGCTTGAGGGGGGGGCGGGCCTGGGCCTGCATTTCTGTCCTGTTACCAAGGGTGCCCCCACCCTGCACAGGACCCTCCTTGGGGGTGCATCACAGGCCTCTGAAGGCCCCACCTGTCTGGGGTGAGAAGAGGCTTTGGTCTTGGGGGACCGGGAGAACAAAGTTCTGCTTCCCCCTCCCCCGAGCTAACTGGGAAGAGAAAAGGGAAGGCTTCAGGGCCTGGCCAGCTGTGCAGGGAGGGAGAGAGCCAGGCAAGGCCGCCCGGGCTGCTTCACTGGGGCCAGGTGAGGCCTAGACCTCATCCTGCCGGGCCAGCCCTCAATGCTCCCATGAGGCGGCCTGGGGCGCCCCCTGCTGCCCATCTCAGGAACACCAAGTGCACCCTCTTGCTGAGAACCTGTAGGACAGGGGTCGGGAACCTTTTTGGCTGAGAGAGCCACGAACGCCGCATATTTTAAAATGTAATTCTGTGAGAGCCATACAACGACCCGTGTAGGTTATGCATTATCCAATAAAAATTTGGTGTTGTCCTGGAGGACAGCTGTGATTGGCTCCAGCCACCCGCAACCATGAACATGAGCGGTAGGAAATGAATGGATTGTAATACATGAGAATGTTTTATATTTTTAATGTTATTATTATTTTTATTAAAGATTTGTCTACGAGTCAGATGCAGCCACCAAAAGAGCCACATCTGTCTCGTGAGCCACAGGTTCCTGACCCCTGCTGTATGGTCTCATGTCCTCGGTCCCAGCAGGTGACACTGCCCTCCTGCTTGACTATGTGTTCTGGCCACTTCTTTTCTGAGCCTTGAGAGTCTCGGGGTGTCCCGGGTCTGAAACAGTGCCCGCCCGGCAGTGGGGTGGGAGGGGCTGGGTGGGAACCCAGGGTCAGGTCAGGGCCTCACCAGGTTCACCCAGTTAGTGTGATAGCCGGGTCCTCAGGCCGCTCACCCCATGGTCCCTGGTCCTTGGGCATTTGGGCAGAAGCTGGTGGTCCTGTCCTCCGCTCCCTCCACCAAAACCAGTGACCAGCCCAGGCCTGCCCTTTGTCTCCCGCCAGGGGAGGGGACGCCCCTCACGGTCACCTCTTCTGTTCCCAAAGCCACACCTTCCGACTGTATTCTGTCACCTAAAGAAAGGGATTGAATGAAAATGTCATGAAACCCGGTGAACTTGAACAGAGTGTGTGGATGAAGTCTACGCTGTCCCACAGGGGCTCACGCAGGGTGAGCGTTGCCGGGAACCGCTGTGGCGGTCAATGTGGGAACCACCCGTCTGACCGACGGGGGCCAGGGGTAAGCATCCGGACTTCCGGGCCTTTGGGGTCCAGGCTTTGAAACCCAAACCTCGGGTCAGCGACGGCACATCCCGAGAGCGGGCTCCAGGGGGCGCCATTCCCCCAGAATCCACGAAGCTGGGACTCCAAGGACAGGAAGAGGAATAGATGGTCAAAGCCAGGCCGGCGAAGGTCCCGCACAGGTTTCAAAGCTCACATGTCTGGTTGCCCCGAGAAACAGAGTCAACAGGATGCGTGTAATCATTCCTTTCTTCAGCTTCTTTGTGAGAATGTCTGACCAAGTCCCGGTTCAGTCCGTGCAAAGGTTTCCCTGAGCCTCGGAGATCCCGGCCTGGGGCGGAGTGCAGCCGGGCAGTGGGGACCCCTCGGGACACTAGGTTGGATGGATCAAATACAGGACATCCCAATGCTAAAAACTATTCCTCAGTGATCTGAACGTCTAACGGGTGTGGCACCTGCACTGTCACGAGCTATACCTGGGCATCCTATGCAGTGCCGTCCTGGGGAGAGGGAGGTGGGCTCAGTGCTGGCCGGGGCTGTGTTCTGCTGCCCTCCTGGCACACGTGTCCCCTGGGCACACAGGGGCCAGAGCTCCAGCACGGACTCCAGCCGAGCCCAGGTCTCCCGGAAGGCACGGGGAACCCCGAAGGCACTCAGTCCCCTCGTGGTGCTGACGGCAGACGTGCACGCTCAGACGATCTCACCCCAGGGGTCTTCTCCCCACCACGGCCCCCACTTCACCTGCGAGAGGCCTGGCACAGGCTGGCATGGTGGGCGTTCTCCGAGCAGTCACTCCGTACCAGACTCATCCACGGACATCCTCAGCGTCCTGTGGGGTCCACGCTGTGCCTGTTGTCCCCATTCTACTAGGGAGAAAACTGAGGCTTTCTGAGTCAAGGACCTGCTTAGCGAACAGCACACCGTTGCGGCTGGGGGCCGTCCCTGGGTGCGGCCAGACCCCCCTCCCTGGGCTGTCACACACAGCAGCCCGTGTGCACACCTGTCCCCTTGGCAAAGTCTCATTCAGAGGGCCTGGCCAGCAAGGGCTTCGGGGTTCCCAGCATGCCTCCAGGCGTCGCCACGCTGCCGGTCCTCCGAGGGCCCCTGGCTCGGAGGAGCTGATGTGTCCGGCAGGCAGGCAGTCTGGCCAGGACCTCCTGGGCCACCCTGGGAGGCCGTGTCCCCGTGTGCTGCTGCAGACCCGGCCAGGTGTCTGTCCACAGAAAGCCCCCCCACACAGGTCTTTTCTGCTTCCGGCTTTTGGGAGACAAAGGATTGGCTGAGATGGACTGTGGCCAAAGAAGGACAGCAGCTGACGGGACAGTGACTTGTGTTAGAATTTGTCCGACTGTGGGTTCTAGGCCACAGAGGAGGGAGCCTGCGTCAGGCCCACCTCACCCTGGAGGTGGGCAGCCTGTGAGGTCCTGGGTCAGAGGGGAAGCGTGTCCTCCAGCCAGGTTCCTGTGCGCCGGCCTGGCTCCCGTGCACCCGCCTGGCTCCCTTATGCCCGCCTGGCTCCATGTGCCCACCTGGCTCCTGTATGCCCGCCTGGCTCCCATGCGCCCGCCTGGCTCCCGTGCACCCGCCTGGCTCCCTTATGCCCGCCTGGCTCCGTGTGCCCGCCTGGCTCCTGTATGCCCGCCTGGCTCCCATGCGCCCGCCTGGCTCCTGTATGCCTGCCTGGCTCCCATGCGCCCGCCTGGCTCCCGTGCACCCGCCTGGCTCCCTTATGCCCGCCTGGCTCCATGTGCCCACCTGGCTCCCATGCGCCCGACTGGCTCCATGTGCCCGCCTGGCTCCCATGCGCCCGCCTGGCTCCTGTATGCCCGCCTGGCTCCCATGCGCCCGCCTGGCTCCTGTATGCCCGCCTGGCTCCATGTGCCCGTCTGGCTCCCGTGCGCCCGCCTGGCTCCCCTGCGCCCGCCTGGCTCCGTGTGCCCGCCTGGCTCCCGTGCGCCCAGCTGACTCTTGTGCGCCTGCCTGGCTCCCGTGCGCTCGCCTGGCTCCTGTATGCCCGCCTGGCTCCTGTGCCCACCTGGCTCCCGTGCGCTCGCCTGGCTCCCGTGCGCCCACCTGGCTCCCGTGCACCCGTCTGGCTCCCGTGCGCCCGCCTGGCTCCTGTATGCCCGCCTGGCTCCCGTGCCCCTGCCGAGCTGCCAGCATCTCCCCGGAGCTCTCAGCCTCTCTCCCAGCAGCCAAGCCTGCAGCAGAGGCTGCGGCCCCCTGGCAGCCCTCAGGGTGGGTCTAGTCAGGATGTTGAGTCCTCAGAGGCGTGTGTTTTCATGGAAAGTGGACGCTCTGTGTGGGCAAGCTTCTCCATGGGCCCCTCGGCGCCCAGCTGTCTCCTGCTCCCCCCGGATCCCTGTGGGGGTGCCTGCCTGGTCTCCGGAGGCCTCTGAATGTTCCTCTTGGGCCCCCTCTCTTCCGCAGGCAGTGGCCGGGGCGTGGGGTCCGGCCTCGGCAAGGCTGGAGCGGTAAAGGTTTTTCCCGGGAATTCAGAGGGGGCAGGCTCAGGGCTGGCCAGGAGATGGGGGCTGGCAGGGTGGGTAGGGAGGAGAGGAGGGTGGTCTGAGGCAGGCTTGGGGGTCCGTGTGCGACGCTGGGGAAAGCGGAGTGGGGGACAAGGCAGGATGGCCCCAGGGACCCCTTCAGAGGCTGCTCGGCGCTGAGTATGAACTGGTCAAGGTTGCCTAGAGGAAGAGACAATAGGATGCGTGTACAGAGTGAGAGTGAGTTGTTTTAAGGAATGGGTTCGTGGGGTCGGGGAGGCTGGGAACTCCGAAATCTCAGAGCAGGTGGGTGTCGACCCACCAGGGCAGAGGTGATGGTACAGTCTTGAGTCCAAAGACAACCTGGAGGCAGAATTCCTTCTTCTTCCGGAGACCTCACTCCTTTCTCTGCAAGGCTTCAACTGATCAAACACGGCCCACCCACATTACGGTGGGTCATCTGCATTCACCTAAAAAAAATACCTGCACAGCGACATCTAGATTGGTGCTTCACTGATCACCAGAGTGCCGTGCCCTGGCCAAGGCGACGCATAGAATCAACCCTCACGGACTGTAAGCCTGTCCTTTGGAACTATGTGTGTCGGCGAAGGCCAGCTGCAGAGATGAACGCTGCTGCTGCCGGGAGGTGGGGCTGGGAGCTGGGGTCAGGCGGGCAGCCTCTCTCTCCAGGGGCACACGCTGCAATCAGGCCAGTGAGGCCTTGAGCTGAGTGAAGGCAGTGGGCACTAAGGTCCTTCTGTGACTGTCCATCCCCTCTGGTGTCCTCACCGGGGGAGGGGGTGGGACAGGGTAGTGACAGTCTGGAAGACCTGAACTTTACGAGAACACTTACTCAGGGAACCGTGTTCTGTGGCCCTTGGGACCATGGTGTGTGCTGTGTGGGCAGAGGGCGGGGAAGCTGTCCAGGAGAAGTGGCCAGCTGGCTCCACCCACACCCCCAGCACACCGTGTCCACCCAGGGGTGTGGGGCCGGCTGAGATCCACAGGCAGAGCAGGGCAGTGATGGTGGCTGGTAGGAGTGGATGCAGCTTCCAAGGTGTCCACAGGGTGGGCTTCAGCAGGAGTGGAGAGTTTGCACAGAGGCTGACCACCGTGGGTGAGGGGGTCAGTGCGGGGGGTTCTTATCCTGGGGAAAGTTGGAAGACACCACCCAATGCCCAGGACACGGGACAATGGGGCAGTGACCACCAGCCGGGCCCTGTGGGCGGCTGGGCCTGCCAACAGCACTTCCTCCCGTGGTTGAGTAGAGGCCCGGCCATCCGCCAACCACAGACCCCTGGTGGCAGAGGCTGTGCTCACTGACACCCGAGGAGGCGTCTGTCTTCATGGGGCTTACAGACCCCGTGATCTCAGGACCCACCATGTCGAGGCTCCTAACTGTGGGAGGGAGACCCCGGGGAGGCCTGTGTCTCCGTGGCCTGAATCAAGCCCATTGTTCGGCCCTATTCATCGCCACATAAAAGCCGGATTGATGGGAACTGGGGCTCAGCCTGTTTCTCACCCTGGCGGAGGCGTCCAGGCTGCAGGGCCCATCCCCCTGCTCCGGGGGCTCCTGGGCTCTCCCCGCCCTGCCGGTCCCTGCTGGGAGCCGGGCACCACGGCCCTGTGCCCGTCCCCAGGCCATCGCCTCCCTCTGACTTTCTGGCTCTTCCTTCGCTGACGTTGATGAGGAGCAGCCGCCAGCCCCGCTTCTAGCCGGTTGTCCTAGATTCGCGTTTCATCCAGGGGCAGAGCTGCTGCGCGCCCGGAACTGGGGAACCGGGAGGCTCGGCCGGCAGGGGCCGGCAGCGGAGGACGGTGGGCGGCTCAGAAGTTAAGGCTGGGGATGCCTTTTGAAACCTGTGCTAAATCTGTCTCCTTGGATGTCCGGAGGCAGAGTCTCAGCTCTGGCGGCCCCCCACCCCCACCCCGCCCCCCGCCCCGGGAGACGCCAGCCTGATGATGAGCACACGTCACTTGCAAAGAAATATTTTTAACGTCAAAAGAAGAAAAGAGATGTCCTCCGGCCCGGGCTGGGTTTCCCTCTTTGAGCGAGTCCTCAGGGTCAGCGTCGGTGTGACAGCCCCCTCTCCGGTTCCTGCTGCGCCCAGCTCAGCGCCTGGAGCTCCGCGGGTGTGCCGGGGCTGGGGGGTGGGGGTGGGGGTGGGGGACGGTTGTTCCACGCGAGCTGCAGAAACAGGCCCGGAGCCCAAGCATTTGCCCCCCGACGGCATCGTCTCATTGAATGCTGCGTTTTGGACATCCTGCCGGTCTCTGTAGGTCAGAGTCAGAGTTCTTCCCAACGGCTGGTAAGGCTGCAGCGTTTCAACCTCAGCACTGCGGGCGGAGGAATTCGTGGTGGGGCTGCCCCGTGCATGGTGGGAAGGTCAGCAGCAGCCCCGGCCTCCACCCCCCGGCTGCCAGTAGCACCCCAAGTCAAGACAACCCCAAGCGGCTCCGGACAATGTCACGTGTCCCTGGGGACGTGTTCTCTTGCCTGCACGAGGCCACACTTCCTCAGTATCCCCCTGCTGGTGGGTGTCTGCTTGTTTCTAGCACCCTGAGCAATGTTGCCACTCTGAGCAACGGCGCAGCTAGCATCCCAGACTATCTCCTGTGTTCCTGGTCTGACTCCGTTTGATTGGCTCCCCAAATGGGAGTCCCTCCCCTCTGAATGGCACACTGACAGGCATTCATGCAGCGTAAGCGTCAGCGCTGGTGTGAACCCGCCCCCTAAACCGCGGAAAGCCCCAGCGCCGTGTTCAGACAGTCACACAGTTTTGCAATGTTTACAAAAACAAAAGCCAAACCCTGAGATTTTATTGGCGGCCAGCAGAGTCCCTTGCCTTTGCTCTGCTGCCCGTGCCCAGCGCCGTGGGCACCGGGAGTCTCTCGGGACGTGTGCATAAGGTTGGCAGTCACTTCTGGGCAAAGGTCAGTCGTGGTTAGTGGTCCCGGGACAGGGATGCTTGAAGGAGTGGTCCTGCCAGCAGGACGCCGGTGCGCCTGGGACAGGGGCAGGGGCAGAAGTGCCTCCAGCGCCTGGTACCCGAGCTGTGCGTGGGTAGATGAGGAAGGCAAGGCTAGACACGCAGAAAGCCAGGAGTCGCTCGGAAGATTGTTTGAAGTGGGGGACGCGGTTCTCAGCAAGGCATTGGCAAGTCCTCTCCTGCCACAGGCCCGGCTAACGTACGGTGCCAACCGGCCTGGGCCAACGGAACCCCAGGTGGCTGGTAAGTGTCTCAGGGTGTGTCTGGGAGGGGCCTCCCGAAGCGGGCGGCATGTGGACTGGCAGTCGGAGGGAAGACACTGGCCCTCTCCTTGCCCAGGGGCACCTGCCGGCTGATGGTGGAAGCCAGTCGCCCCGGGAGGTTGAGCACGGACCACACGAGTCCCAGGTTCACGGGCCTTCCCTGCCCTCTTTCTGTACCACAGACCTGCTGGCGCCCTCGGTTCAGTGGGGCCCTGGGCTCAATGACAATGGAGCTGTTGCTCGCATGCCCAAGACAACACAAGGGCTCCATTTCTTCCTCTCTGGCAGGAAAGACGAGCTCCCAGCAGCCACGCTGCAGCCACGCTCCCAGCAGCCACGCTGCTGGAAGGGACCAGCATGTGGACAGGCCCTTGAGGACCAGAGAAGGGCTGCACAGTGATTATCAACCAATGTGTCTTTAGCTGATGGAATCTTCCAGAGCAGGGCAGGAAGAGGAAGAAGGGATCCTGATTGGAGGTCTGTGCTGCAAGGGGTCAGCCTGCCCCCCAGTGGCCTTGCCTGGCATGTTCTTGTGCGTGCACACACACATGCGTACACACAACACAGGTATGCACGTGCACACACACATGCATATACACAACACAGGTATGCACATGCACACACACAACACAGGTATGCACGTGCACACACATGCACACACACAACACAGGTATGCACATGCACACACATGCGTACACACAACACAGGTATGCACATGCACACACATGCACATACATAACAGGTATGCACATTCACACACATAACACAGGTACGCATGTGCACAAACATAGGCACACACACAAACAGGTGCACACACAATACACACACACAACACAGGTATGCACTACACACACAACACAGGTACGCACATGCACACACATAATGCAGGTACACACATGCACACGTGCACACGCACAACACAGGTACGCACATGCACACACACATGCACACACAACACAGGTATGCACGTGCACACACACATGCACACACACAACACATAAATATACGCACACCCACTCCCTCATCCTTTATGTCTCTCAAGGAGAGCTGAGCATTTTCCCGGACCTATGGATTTATTGTTTGTTTGTGTAAATTAAATTCATTGGGGTGACACTGGTTAATAAGGTTATACAAGTTCTAGGTGTACAGTTCCATAGCTTACCATCTGTATGCTTGCTTCCTTGTGTGAAGTCCCCGTCTGTCACCGTATATCTGACCGCCTGTACCCTCCTCATCACCCCCCACCCTCTCTCTCTGGTGACCACCGTACTGCTGTCCACGTCTGTGAGTTCGTCGGTTTCGTTCGGTTCGTTTGTTGCTTTCTGTGTCCTATCCCGCCTGTGCGTGAAATCCCTGTTCCTGTTCTTCTCCATCTGACACATTTCACTTAGCGCGACACGCTCAAGATCCGGCTGTATTGTCACAAATGGTAGTCGCCCACCCTTCTTTACGGCTGAGCACTATTCCAGCGTGCCACATCTTCCTCTAGTCATTGGTCAGAGGACATTTAGGTTGTTTCTAAGTCTTGTTAGCTACTGTGAGCAATGCTGCCACAAACATGGGGGTTCACACATCTTTACAAATAAGTCTATCTACGTTTTTTGAGTAGATACCCAGAAGAGGGATTGCTGGGTCATATGGTAGCTTTATTCTTAACTTTTTACCTCTGTAAGGGGCTAAGATCCAAAATATATGAAGTACTCATACACCTCAACAACAACAAAAACAAACAATTCAACAAAAATGGGAAGAGGACCTGAACAGACCCGTCTCCCAAAAAGACATACAAATGGCCCACAGATGTGTGAGAAGATGTTCCGCTTCACTGGCTATTAGGGAAATGCCAATCAAAACCACCTCCATCTGTTAGATTGGCTGTTGTCAACAGATAGGTAATGACAAGATTTGGAGAGGCTGTGGAGAAAAGGGAACCCTCATGCACTGCTGGCGGGAATGCAGACTGGTGCAGCCTCTGTGGAGGGTCCCCTCGTTGCCCTTTCCAGCTCCCGGAAGACCCCAAGTTCTCCCATCGTGGCCCCATCCCTCCCTCCCTCCCTCCTTCCTCACAGGCTTTGACGGCGGGGTGGAGACGGGCGTCCCTTCCCGCGGTGCCTCTCTCTGACCTGCCTGCCCCTTCGTCACAGCTCCTCCCTGACTCGACCCCTCGTCTGTCCCCTCCACGTTTCAGGACCCTGTGCGGCCCGCACGACCAGGTTAGCCTCCACCCTGGTGAGCCTCAATGTGCTTCGTTCCAGCTGCAAGGTCCCCTTTGCTGGGTAACCTACATCCTCTCGGGCTCTGGGGACCAGGTCGTGAGCATCTTCAGGGCTGTCACGCAGGCTCCTCTCTCTGCCCGGTGGCTGCGAGCTCAGGGGACTGGATTTTGATCTGGAAAGGGTCCCTCTTGTGAGTGGAGATTCAGCGGTTTCAGCACTGACGGGGGCTGCCTCAGGGGCGTGGGCATCTCTGGGGAGAGGGATACTTGGGTCCTCACTGGCTCCGACTGCAGGTCCGCAGGGTGAGGTGGACCGCCAGGCCACCCAGGGGCCAGCGCTCCCCCGGGGCTGCTGCCTCCCCCCCCCCCGCCCCTGGCTAGTGATTGAGGCTCCAGGTGTGTCCTGTTCCAGGATCACAAGACCCTCCTGTCACCCACGACTGTCCTCAGGCCCCACCGGATGGCCCTTTGTACCCTCACCTCTGTACCTTCCAGAAAAATCGGTTCCCAAGCCTCCCGGGATTCTGTGCTTTCCTCGGTGCTAAGCCCGCCACCCCCTTGCACGAGGGCCCATCTTCCTGCACGCCTGCGGGGCAGAGCGGCCCTCTCAGCACGGTGACATGTGCCCCCCACCCCCGCCCCACGGGAGGCTTGGTGGCTCCCAGCCATCGATCGCTCGCTTGGCCATCAGCAAATTGGCTTTCAGGGAATTGATTTCTGGCCAATCTGCCCAGACTGGCCAGGTGGCGTGCTGACAGCCCTGTTTCTTGCTTGAAGCCTGAGCCTGTCTTTCCTCCTGGGGTGACCGGGCGGGGGGAGGGGGGCCTGGGGCTGGCAGGGTCCGTGGACGGAGGTGCCCCACCCGCGGCCTTCAGCACCCAGCGCCCAGGCCTGCCCTCCTGTGATCCTGTGCAGCTGTCCTGACCTAAGTCCCAGGCCGTCCACTTCGGAACCCAGGCTGGGGGGAACCGCCCACCTCGGAACCGGGCCGGGGGGGGGGGGGGGGGTACCGCCCACCTCAGAATCCAGACTGGGGGGAACCGCCCACCTCAGAACCCAGGCTGGGGGGAACCGCCCACCTCGGAACCCAGGCTGGGGGGAACCGTCCCACCTCGGAACCGGGCCGGGGGGAACCGCCCACCTCGGAACCGGGCCGGGGGGAACCGCCCACCTCGGAACCAGGCGGGGGGGGGGGGGGGGGAGGGGGGACCGCGCCCACCTCGACCCCGGGCCGGGGGGAACCGCCCACCTCGGACCCGGGCGGGGGGGGGGGGGGGGGGGGGGGACCGCCCACCTCGGGACCCGGGCTGGGGGAACGGAGCCGGAGGGGCCCACTGAGGGTCAAAGCCCGGGCCCCTGGGGTCGCAGAGCAGGGGGCTGTGCTGGGGACACGAGGGAGTCCGCATGGCCGTTGCGAGGGGCAGCAGAGGGGAGGGCACGAAGAGGGGACTTGGGGTTTGTGCGGCAGGAGGCCAGCCAAAGAGGGTGAGGGGCTGAGCAGACCCTGGTGGAAGGTGGGGGTCTAGAGTGGGACCCTCACTCTGCTGCCAGGACCAAGTGTCTCCCTGACCCTGTGGGGTAACTGCTCCCGGAGGCCCTGGGGTCCCCCAGGTGACGGCCCAGCAGCTCTACGGTGAGGTGGGCGGACTCGGGAGTGTCCTGGAGCATCTCGCTGCAGGTCCTGGTGACGGACCCGCCATTGCAAACCAGAGGGACCCTTCCAGAGGAACTTGGGCACAAAGGACAGATGCCGGATGGAGCTAGGTTCCGAGGGACCCCGCACGCGTGTCGCGGGACACTCAGAGGGCCCGCGGGAACTGAGAACTCACTGGGCAGCTGCCCCTCCCCGCCCCTGCCTTTCCCAGGACCCTGGTCTCCTCTCCTCTGCCTCGTCCCCCCCTCTGCTGCCTGCTGCCTCCGCATCAGCCCTTGTCTCTGCCCTCTGTCCACTGGGGTTGGACATGGCTGTGACCAATCCTTGTGGGGGTCACTCTGCATGACCGACCTGTTGGGTCGCAGCAGGTCTCTGAGAGACTGATGCTCCTTCCTCAGGTCAGGGGCCCGGCTCCAGTGGGCTGTGGCCAGGGGCTGTTCTTCAGCCGGCGAGGCAGGTTGTCTGTGCTTTCCAGGGGCCTTGGGCTCACGCGTCACTGTCTGTCCTGGGAGTCTCACCTGTAAGCAGAGGAGTGGGGCACAGGGACCTGGATACACGGAGCTCTGTCCTGTTGGCACGGAAGCACCAGGGCTGGCCCTCCGCCTGGGGCGTCCTGTGAGGGCCACCAGGGCTGACCTCTCCCACACTCTGTTTTCTGTCCCTTTGCCTCTGCACTGAGACAGCTCCTGCCAGGCGCTACCAGGTGCTGGATTGTCACACGACTGGGACTAGTGGTCAGGGGACAGGAACCAGGGCAGAGAGCACAGGGCGGACATGGGTGTCTTGGTTGGCCGGGGAACGGTGACGGAGGCAGCCTGTGCGTGTCTATTAAATAGTCGCCAGGGGTTGTGGACACCGTTCAAAAGCACGCTGGCTGGGGAGGAACTGCGTGGTGTCCCAAGGTCCTGGGCATCTGGGGTGTGGAGTCTCACCTTGGTGAACAGGTGAGAGAGCCTGCTGTGAGAGGCCAGAGGGTCAGTCAACACAGCCACCTCCCCTACGTCATGCACACCCTCCCCCTGTCCCTCCCTCCTCTCAGGATCGGAGACCCCACTGTCCTCCGAGTCAAGCTCCGATTCCTCCAAGGAGCCAGGCTGGGGACACGCTGTCCGGCCATATGTTGTCAGCAGATGTCGGCCCATAGGACGTGTGTCCTTCCTGCTCTGAGCAGAGATGCCGGGAGACTACCAGAGCATCTCGGGGGAGATAGAATGCTTCGTTTTCTTTGTTCTCAAGTGGCAAGTGGTTAACAATGCGATTACAGGGTCGTTTATTACATTGAGATTTATTTTGCTGCTGTGTTACGTCAACGCTGTTGAGTCAATCCAGCATTTCGACTTCCAGGGCTGATGCACAAGCCTGCTGATATAACTGAGTCCCTCGTGAAAACGGTGGATCGGTTATCCACGGGTCCTCATTCACTTAGTCTTGGTTAAAAAGACGAAAGATTCCACTACAATTAGGTTATGTTCTGGTTGCTGGGTTAGTTTTTGGTAGTAGTTTCTTTAATCATTTCAGTCCATTTGGGTTATAAAGAGAAAATGACACTGTCAATTGTGCGTGAAATGGTAAATTCTTTTTTTTTTTTTTTCCCCCAGATGAGAGGAAGGGAGTTAGTGAGGCAGATCCTGAATGTGCCCCAACTGGGATCTGCCCTGGGGCAGATGCTCAAGTACAGAGCTATTTTTACTGCTTGAGGCTGATGTGCTCCAATGGAGCCATCCTCAGCACCTGGGGCCATGCTCAAACCAATCGAGCCGCTGGCTGCAGGAGGGGAGAAGGGGGAGCAGGAGGCATGGGGAAGCAGATGGTTGCTTCTCTTGTGTGCCCTGACCGGGAATTGAACCCTGAATGTCCATACACCGGGCCGACACTCTACCCACTGAGCCACCGGCCAGGGCCAGCAAATTCTTTTCTATTAGCAGGGGGTGACCGCTGCAGGGTCTACCCTGTAAGAACCACACTCCCGGCTGCTTGGTCCAAGTTGACTCGATGGAGACTCAGGTGGGTCATGGGGGGTCTGATGGCCAGAGAATCATGTGTGAATCCTCTCTCAGGTGGAAATCTTTCATAAAAGAACACAACGGGCCAGTCCCCTGGGGTAGACACGAACCATCTTTTCTTGTCTTAAATATATAAACTTTGTCCCTTCCTGTGAAATGCCCTCCTGTAAGGGGGCCTGTTTTGCAGTCCAACAGCTGATTTAGACATTTCTGAGGCTCCCAGGGTGCCACGCTCTGAAGACATGCATGAGTGTGTGTGTGTGTGGGGGGGGGGGCATGTGTTCATTTGGGTTATTGAGAAAATTATGCTGTTAATTGTGCATGAAATGAGTTAGTTCTCATAGGGCGGCTTGAGCACTCACAGCCTCATGAGTGGATGGCCGTAGGAATTCGTTTTTTATGCTGTATATCCAATCACCACCAACTCCAGTGGTGGGATTCAGCCAGTTCGCACTGGTTTGGCAGAACCGATACCTAATTTTTTGTTGAGTTCGGTGAACCAGTTGGTAAAATGGTGCTTGTGATCAGGGTTCTCTCTGAGGTGGGCGCCTGGGCAGCTGCCCAATGTGGACAGCACACACTGACATTCCTGACTCTTGTTTAACGTCCATCTGTGCAACAGCGTAGTCTAAGCGCCCGTAGTCACGTTCATTCTGTCCACAGGTGAAAACATTGCAGGTGAGGATGCCAATCAAGAAGCAATGTGGAAATATCTTAAATAGCAGTTTTATTGTTTTTTGTCAGGTATTATTTAATATTTTTTCATTAACATTTTAAAACTCTTATAATTTAGTTTCGTGTGCCTCTTTTATTGTTCTTGCTTAAGTATTAAATGCATCAAATAATGAACTACCTTTCAGTGTATTTTTTTAAATACTTAAAACAGTCATTAGGGCAGAGAACTGGGTGTTAAATTATTTGAACCCCACCACCGACCAACCCCACTTACAACCCCCCTGTTTCTGAGGCCAGAAGTCCAGGCCCAGCTCAGCTGGACTCCTCTCAGAGCCTCACCGGGTTGTGACTGACCTGTCCAGCAGGGCAGGGGTCTCAATGGCGGCCTGCCTGGGGAAGGGTTTCCTCCAGCTCATGCAGATTGTCACAGAACTTGCTCTCTGTGGCCGAAGGGTCCATGGGAGCTGCTGCTTCAGGGCCAGCAGGAGAGCCTCTCACTCCAGGGACTCCAGGGACCACGTCACAGGAGCGGCGATCTCATCCCCTTTGCTCTCGTGTATTGGCTAGAAGCAAGTCCTAGTTTCAGCCGCACTCTGGTGGTGGGGGGGCGGGGGGTTATGCAAGGGTGTGGCTCACAGAGGGGTCACTTTAGGTGCTGTGACACACAGGGAAGGAGGCAGGTTGAGTAAAGGGATGTTTCCAGCCAGGAGGGCCAGGCTTGAGGGCAGGCGGTCTGGGGACAGTGTAAGTATAGCTGAAAACTGAAGTGTGCCAGGCTGAGAAATTTCAACTTCATTTTGTAAACAGTGGGAGTCAATCACTGCTTTGGGACTTTTTTCAGGTAGACAATGGGATCGGGTCACTTGAAAGGATGAGCCCACCCTCCCTCCATTCATGCCCACAGAGTCCAGCTGGCCAGTGGCCTGAGGACTTCCCACCAGTGTCCTGAACTGGCTCAAGCGACTTCCCCGGGTCATCCAAAAACCTCAGGGAAATGAGCGAATCGGACTCTGGACACTGAACGTTCTACCTTTCTGGGAAAGTATCCCGTTGTTTACCCAATCGAGACCTCCATAGGGGGAGATTGCGGGAACCCCCACCATAAATGTGTGGGTTCACGGGGCTTCCAGGAACACGGCGTCACACCGTGGCCTGCTCTGCTCCCCGGGGACAGGCTTGGCTTACAAGGACAACGTCCACTAGCCAGAACATGCCTGCAGCAGCAGCAGGGGCGCCCTGGGATGAGGCCTCTGCCTCTGTGCTCTTCCCTCCCGGGTTCCCAGTGGGACGGGAGCCGGCCGCCTTCCTGATCCCATCCTTATCTTTGACACACACGTGTGTCCCCTGGCCAGCCGTCTGAATGCTACGGGCTGCCAAGAGGAAAAGAACGCGGACCGATCGGCACGTCGAGGGGAACCAGGGTGAAGTCGGTACTGGTTTTTTTTTCAAGCATTCTTCAAATAGCAAAGAGGTTCCAGGGGCACAGACAAGAGTCGCCTCATTCTTAGTTGATTCATGGAAATCGCCTCCTTGGAATAGTTAGAAGGTCCAGGAAAATCGCCAACCTTTCTTTCCTTCGTTTTGTTTGCATTCTCTCGCCAAAAATGGAAATAGCTGTTTTTATTCAGAGATGACAGATATAATGCAAGCTTAATAAAAAGTGTTTAAACGTTACAGACTTGTGTAACATAAAAAAGTGCAAGTCCCCCACACCCTCCCCCTCCCCTAGTTAACTGCAACTGAGGATCACTGATATATTGTGTCATGTATGCATAATTCATTGTGTGTAACAAAAGTGCTGTGTTCATTCTGTAACCTGCTAATCTTTTCTTTTTTTATTCAGTGAGAGGCGAGGAGGCAAACAGACAGACTCCTGCATGCACCCCAACCAGGATCAACCTAGCAAGCCCCCCTATAGGGTGATGCTTCGCCCATCTGGGGCTATTGCTCCATTGCTCAGCAATCAAGCTATTTTAGCACCTGAGGCAGAGGCCATGGAGCCATACTCAGTGTCTGGGGCAAACTTGCTCAAACCATTCAAGCCATGGTTGCGGGTGGAGAAGAGAGAGAGGGAGAGGTGGAGAAGCAGATGGTCACTTCTCCTGTGTGCCCTGACTGGGAATCGAACCCGGGATTTCCACATGCTGGACCAATGTTCTACCACTGAGCCAACCACCAGGGCTGTTAATTTTCTTACTGTACCTTGGACTCCTTTCTGTATTCAGAGACAGAGTGCTAAGGGTCTATCTTAGCATTAACCTGATGTGGATTTGAAATAAAAATTAGGGAAGTGGTTTTTAACCTGCTGGTGGAAATTTTTTATTTAGATTTCCCCCTCTTTTGCTAATGCCCCGAGTTCAGAGAGAGAGTATGGTTTGACTCAAAATGTGTTGCAAGTAAGCCAGAAAAATTTTCTGATTTGTTCAACTTTTCTGCTTGTTTTAAAGTCAGTTGAGCCAGAAATAATGCCAGGTTGACCCCTCCCCACCTTAGACTCACATCCCCTACTTCTGATCTAACAGGTCTGGGAGACCGGAAGGGAGGATGGGGAGAAGGGTGGGTCTGCCTCCCGGGCACCCACCAAGGGGGTGCCCGTCACGCTCAGGCCCTCGGGCACAGATCAGTGCTGCCACAGGTGAAGACACGTCTGAGTGGTTGGCAGGATGGCGTGTGACTTTGCCTTGAGGCTTCCTTGGAAAGGGGCCACTGGGAATCCAGGCAGCAGTCTGTGAGAAGCAGTTAGAAGAAAGGTTTCCGTAAGCCCCGTTCATGCCGAGGGGAAGGCCGTGTAAATAAACCCACTTTGCTTTTTTAAAAAGTTGTGTGATACCCCAACTCTGTAAAAATGGACTACCTCTGGGAGTCCTGACTGAGGGGCACTTAGTGGATGATTTTGTTCATTTGTGTAGCAACATGTGTACCGAGTGTCTGAAAGTGACCAGCCCTGTTCCAAGATTGGGGAATGTCACAGGAAAGGGCAAAGACAGAAGGGCCTGCCCTTGTGGAACTGATGTGTGTGCCTGCATGTGTGTGTGTGTGTGTGTGTGTGTGTGTGTGTGTGTGTGGTGGGGTAACAGCAAATGAACAAATATAACATCTAGAATGTTACTGGGTAAGACTAACGCAGCAAAGTGCATGAGGAGTGTGTGTGTGTGTGTGTGTGTGTTGGGGAAATAGAATGTTAACTTTAAACAACCCTCTGACAGGTGACGTTAGAGCCAAGACCTTAGGAAGGTATGGTGGTGAGAGAGGGAGACAAACCCTGGGAGAAAGGCACCCCAGGCATTGAGAAAAGCATGTGCAAAAGCCCTGAGGTGAGGGCATGGCCAAAACCCCCTCCCAAAAAACAACCAGTCAAGAGTCCTCGGTGGTCTGGGCAGACTGAGCAAGGGACAGATTTGTTCAACTTAGGAGTTAAGGTCAGAGGACAAATGGAGGATATATCACATACAATAAATTGCACCTATTTATAGAGTACAACTGACAATTTTTTGACACTTGTACTGCTTGTTTAAAAATCATCACCACAATCCTGACAATGGACATTACCCATTCCTTCCCTCCTTCCACCTCCACCTCTCCTGCCTGGTGTAAACGTCTCTCTTCAGATGGACAGCCAATTGTTCCAGGACTGGTTTTAAACTCCCGCCACTGAACTGTCTTTCCACCCAGGTCAGTTGTCCGTACACACGGGTCTACCCCTGGACACACTTGCTCTCTCTATCCCTAGGCCAGTATCTCACTGCCTTGCTTGCTGTGGCTTTATACGTCTGGAAACCACTGGTCTTAGTCCTCTGACTCTGTTCTTCCTTTAAACCAGCGGTTCTCAACCTGTGGGTCGCGACCCCTGTGTTTTTGGTCCTTCGACGCCCGCCAGGGTTGCGACCCACAGGTTGAGAACCGCTGCTTTAAACGTTGTTCTGGATATTCTAGGTCCTTCCCATTTCCACACGAACTTGAGAATCGGTTCATCGTTTTCCTCAAGAGATCCTGCTGAGATTTCTGGTGGGGGTTGCACTGACAAGACACACCAAAACCAGGGGAGTTACGTGTCCGGACCACCTTGCGTCCTCTGGCCCAGAAACACGGACTATCACTCCATTTCCAGGTCTTTCATTTCCCTCCGCAATGTCTAGTGGGACAGCAGGAACCCCCATCCAGGCAGTGTGGTCACTGCGGGAGCCCCGGGGCTTCTGTCTCTCCCCCACCTTACCCTCCTCCAAAGCTTTTCCTTG
This sequence comes from Saccopteryx leptura, assembly GCF_036850995.1. Classification (NCBI taxonomy): domain Eukaryota; kingdom Metazoa; phylum Chordata; class Mammalia; order Chiroptera; family Emballonuridae; genus Saccopteryx; species Saccopteryx leptura. The sequence goes on from NC_089509.1 coordinate 120,170,903, forward strand.
GCCACCTCTGCTCCTGAAGATCAGCTGTGTGCCCAGGGTCCTCCCTGGGACGCCAGGTCCACCCTCAGGGGTAAAGGCCGGCTGTGTCCTCACTCAAAGCACACTGTCCACCCTCCGGGAGGCGTGGGCAGGTGGGGCCCCAGCAAGGACAGCCTGGAAATGTCCCCTGCTTTGTCAGGCAGCTGCCATGTGGGTGGTTCCATGCGGGTGATGCCATGAGGGTGATGCCATGTGGGTGGTGCCACACGGGGTGGTTCCATGCGGGTGGTGCCACGTGGGTGGTGCCACGCAGGTGATGGGATGGGGACCGAGGAGGTCACAGGAACTATTAGAAGCGCAGGTGGGCTGGTGACCAATGCACCTTCCCACAGCTGCTGGCCACTGGGTTTCCAGCCATGGTTCCACTACATGAGATTCTCGGACCCGCAGGTGCTCAAGGGACCTCACGGGAAACAGAGCCTGCACCGGAAACGGAAATGGGAGCGTGTTCGGAAATTGAGCGGCAAAGTCGGCGGGTTTTCAATGGCGCCACCTGCAGCCCAGGAGAAGCCAGTGCAGGATGCAAGGTGGGCGCACAGGGTGTGTCCTGCATGTGTGCCCCAGGCATGTGCTCCACAAGTGTGCTCCATGGGTGTGCCCCAGAAGTATATTCCATGTGTGTGCTTCATGGGTGTGCTCCATGGGTGTGCCCCAGAAGTATATTCCATGTGTGTGCTTCATGGGTGTGCTCCATGGGTGTGCCCCAGGTGTGTGCTGCATGGGTGTGCCCCAGGCGTGTGCTCCATGTGTGTGCTCCACAAATGTACTACACGTGTGTGCCCCAGGCATGTGCTCCACGGGTGTGCCCTGGGCGTGTGCTCCATGTGTGTGTTCCATGGATGTACTACACGTGTGTACCCCAGGCATGTGCTCCATGGGTGTGCTCCAGGCATGTGCCCTGCGTGTGCGTGCATGTTGTTCTCCACGTGTGTGCTACAAGTGTGTGCTCCACGTGTGTGCGCGTGTTGTGCTCACGTGTGTGCTCCGCATGGAGAGGGTACAGCGGCCCCGCCGAGCCCGGCCTGGTGAGATCCCTGCAGATTTGTCTCCACCAGGCAGCACCACGTAGAAACAGAATCCACACATTTTTGAGTATGGAAAGTAAAAGATTGACTAAAAATAAGAAAAATAGTATTGCCATCACGCTTGTCTCTGCTGGACTCCACTCAGTGCTGGCTGCTTCCGCCCTGGACCAGAGAGACACGCCCCCAGCCTTCTGGTACCTTCTCGTCTAAACTCTGCCCTGGCCGCCCAAGGGCACCCACCTGCGCCCCAGGCACCTGCACGGGGGCTTCACAGGAGACCCGGCTAGACACAGTTTACAAACCAAGGGGATGTGATGGGAAGCAGAGGGAGGACGCCCAGATGGGGAGACGAGCCTGGAAGGGAGGGTGATCTGGTGGGCTGGGGCAGTGGGGAGAGGGAAGGGGGCAGTGGGGAGAGGGAAGGGGGCAGGGGAGAGGGAAGGGGACAGGGGAGAGGGAAGGGGGCAGTGGGGAGAGGGAAGGGGGCAGTGGAGAGGGAAGGGGACAGGGGAGAGGGAAGGGGGCAGTGGGGAGAGGGAAGGGGGCAGTGGAGAGGGAAGGGGACAGGGGAGAGGGAAGGGGGCAGTGGGGAGAGGGAAGGGGCAGTGGGGAGTGAAGGGAAGGGGGCAGGGGAGAGGGAAGGGGGCAGTGGAGAGGGAAGGGGACAGGGGAGAGGGAAGGGGGCAGTGGGGAGAGGGAAGGGGGCAGTGGGGAGAGGGAAGGAGCAGTGGGGTGAAGGGAAGGGGGCAGTGGGGAGAGGGAAGGGGGCAATGGGGTGAAGGGAAGGGGGCAGTGGGGAGAGGGAAGGGGGCAATGGGGTGAAGGGAAGGGGGCAGTGGGGAGAGGGAAGGGGCAGTGGAGAGGGAAGGGGGCAGTGGGGAGAGGGAAGGAGCAGTGGGGAGAGGGAAGGGGGCAGTGGGGAGAGGGAAGGGGGCAATGGGGAGAGGGAAGGAGCAGTGGGGAGAGGGAAGGGGGCAGTGGGGAGAGGGAAGGGGGCAGGGGAGAGGGAAGGGGGCAGGGGAGAGGGAAGGGGGCAGTGGGGAGAGGGAAGGGGGCAGTGGGGAGAGGGAAGGGGGCAATGGGGTGAAGGGAAGGGGGCAGTGGGGAGAGGGAAGGGGGCAATGGGGTGAAGGGAAGGGGGCAGTGGGGAGAGGGAAGGGGGCAGTGGAGAGGGAAGGGGGCAGTGGGGAGAGGGAAGGGGGCAGTGGAGAGGGAAGGGGACAGGGGAGAGGGAAGGGGGCAGGGGAGAGGGAAGGGGGCAGTGGGGAGAGGGAAGGAGCAGTGGGGTGAAGGGAAGGGGGCAGTGGGGAGAGGGAAGGGGGCATTGGGGTGAAGGGAAGGGGGCAGTGGGGAGAGGGAAGGGGGCAATGGGGTGAAGGGAAGGGGGCAGTGGGGAGAGGGAAGGGGGCAGGGGAGAGGGAAGGGGGCAGGGGAGAGGGAAGGGGACAGGGGAGAGGGAAGGGGGCAGTGGGGAGAGGGAAGGGGGCAATGGGGAGAGGGAAGGAGCAGTGGGGTGAAGGGAAGGGGGCAGTGGGGAGAGGGAAGGGGGCAATGGGGTGTAGGGAAGGGGGCAGTGGGGAGAGGGAAGGGGGCAATGGGGTGAAGGGAAGGGGGCAGTGGGGAGAGGGAAGGGGGCAGGGGAGAGGGAAGGGGGCAGGGGAGAGGGAAGGGGACAGGGGAGAGGGAAGGGGGCAGTGGGGAGAGGGAAGGGGGCAATGGGGTGAAGGGAAGGGGGCAGTGGGGAGAGGGAAGGGGGCAGTGGAGAGGGAAGGGGGCAGTGGGGAGAGGGAAGGGGGCAGTGGAGAGGGAAGGGGACAGGGGAGAGGGAAGGGGGCAGGGGAGAGGGAAGGGGGCAGTGGGGAGAGGGAAGGGGGCAATGGGGTGAAGGGAAGGGGGCAGTGGGGAGAGGGAAGGGGGCAATGGGGTGAAGGGAAGGGGGCAGTGGGGAGAGGGAAGGGGGCAGGGGAGAGGGAAGGGGGCAGTGGGGAGAGGGAAGGGGGCAGGGGAGAGGGAAGGGGACAGGGGAGAGGGAAGGGGGCAGTGGGGAGAGGGAAGGGGGCAATGGGGTGAAGGGAAGGGGGCAGTGGGGAGAGGGAAGGGGGCAATGGGGTGAAGGGAAGGGGGCAGTGGGGAGAGGGAAGGGGCAGTGGAGAGGGAAGGGGGCAGTGGGGAGAGGGAAGGAGCAGTGGGGTGAAGGGAAGGGGGCAGTGGGGAGAGGGAAGGGGGCAATGGGGTGAAGGGAAGGGGGCAGTGGGGAGAGGGAAGGGGGCAATGGGGTGAAGGGAAGGGGGCAGTGGGGAGAGGGAAGGGGCAGTGGGGAGAGGGAAGGGGGCAGGGGAGAGGGAAGGGGGCAGGGGAGAGGGAAGGGGGCAGTGGGGAGAGGGAAGGGGGCAGGGGAGAGGGAAGGGGGTAGGGGAGAGGGAAGGGGGCAGTGGGGAGAGGGAAGGGGGCAGGGGAGAGGAAAGGGGGCAGGGGAGAGGGAAGGGTGCAGTGGGGAGAGGGAAGGGGGCAGGGGAGAGGGAAGGGGGCAGTGGGGAGAGGGAAGGGGGCAGGGGAGAGGGAAGGGGGCAGTGGGGAGAGGGAAGGGGGCAGGGGAGAGGAAAGGGGGCAGGGGAGAGGGAAGGGGGCAGTGGGGAGAGGGAAGGGGGCAGGGGAGAGGGAAGGGGGCAGTGGGGAGAGGGAAGGGGCAGTGGGGAGAGGGAAGGGGGCAGTGGAGAGGGAAGGGGGCAGTGGGGAGAGGGAAGGGGACAGGGGAGAGGGAAGGGGGCAGTGGGGAGAGGGAAGGGGGCAGTGGAGAGGGAAGGGGGCAGTGGGGAGAGGGAAGGGGACAGGGGAGAGGGAAGGGGGCAGTGGGGTGAAGGGAAGGGGGCAGTGAGGAGAGGGAAGGGGAATGGGTCCTAGGGACAGGACGAACAGGTGCTCAAGACGAGTGTCCATCATGTCTGCATCTGCAGTGAGCTGCCCCGTGGGCTGCAGCTGCTGGGCCTGGTTCCCTGTCTCTGGTTCAGTCCCTGCCAGGTTTTCACGGGTTTAATTAAGTCACCCCAGGACCTTGGACGTGTCAAACGCTCTCCAGAACCTGGCAGGTTTTCCCTGGAGGATGCCGCCCTGATCCAAAATAAAATCGAAAATCTTCTCACCTCCTTCCTCACCCTAATGAGGAAGGGAAGCCCTGGAATATTTCAGCTTGAATTTCTCAAAAGCCTCACGCCAAACAGCCTCTCCCCGCCCTGGGACCTGAAGAGGGTTCCGACACCTGAAAGTGAGGGAAGATGTGAGGCCACACTTGGTGAGAGTCAGGGCCGGTGAGGAGAGGGGCCTGGAGCCCCTGTCCACAGTGGTCCGCGAGCAGACGCCCCTCGGAGGCACCTTGGACCATGGAGTTTCCTTGCTGGGGAGCACTCACTCCCAGAGGAGGAGTTTCAGGGCTACGGAGGCAGTTTTAGGGTGGCCCTAGTGACCCCCACTTCTTCCCGCCCCGTGCAGCCCCTCCCCTTGAGTGACAAGTACCTGGACGCCCCTCCTGCGAGCAAGTGTAAAAGACGCTCACTTCCGTCCTGCCTGCCCTCTTTAGCGCTGTGCTTGACTTTTCTCAGGAAGCCATCTGTGGTGTCCAGCCACCCGGGGGACAGTTCAAAGAGGGGGACTCTGGTCAACAGGCCACAAGGAAGTGAGCCCTGCCAATGTCCACCTGTGTGAGCAAGTAAGTGGACTACCTTCCAGCTGAGCCTTCAGATGAGACCTCGGCCCCTGCCCACAACTCAGTTATAACCTGACCAAGAGACCTTGAGCCATGTCCGGATTCCTGACCCGCAGTGTTAGTAAAACTGGAAATCTGTGTTGATTCCAGCCTAGCACCGGCTCCTGGACTGGGTGTCTCAGGTGACCCGCTCCACTGCTAAGGGTCACCAAGGGGTTTTGGGTGGATAGTATCCCTGAGTGACCAAACCAGAACAGGCCTCGCTTACTGCGGACCTGTGTGCACCACCGACTCCCCGTGCGCTAGAGCAGAGGGGACAGAGCCCAGGAGGGTCGGTGTCAGCTGTTCGTGACTCTGACCTGGATCTGCTGCAGAGGAAAGCAGGAGTCAAGTTCGGGTGCTGTGGGGGCGTACCCAGATGTGAGGAAGAAGGCAGGGAGGGCTTCGCATGGCTCTGGCTCTGAGCTGAGAGCTGGACTAGACCTGGGGGAGGGCTGGGTACCGGGGCTGCAGAGGGGCTCCCAGGGAAGGCACCGCATCTGTGCCTTGCTGCTCACCCTGGGGGTCTCTGCCCCTCGGGACACAGCCTCCTCGGGGGTCTGGCCGTCCCTTTCCCACACCCACGGAAGCTGAGGAAAATGCCCTCCCTGCCCGTCCCGTTCCTTCTGTCTCCGTCTCTGTCTCGTTCCTTCTGTCTCCGTCTCTGTCTCGTGCAGAAAGCGTCAGAACCGCTTTGCGACCCGACCCGTCAGCTACCAGAGGCCGACTTCCTGAAACCATCCCCTCAGGGTGCGGTCTGAGCCTGTGAATGTGGGGGGGGTGTGCACCCCCAGCCTATAGCACAGGGATAACATACGAGTCACCTCTCCCCGCGTTTAAGTGCTCAGGTCAGCCGAGCGAAGGGCGTTCGTGTTGCTGGGCAGCCACCCCCACCCTCCTTCTCTAGAACTTCTCCACTTTCCCAAACTGAGCCCCTGTCCCCGTCAGACACCCACAAACTGAGCCCCTGTCCCCGTCAGACGCCCGCAAACTGAGCCCCTGTCCCCGTCAGACGCCCGCAAACTGAGCCCCCGTCCCTGTCAGACGCCTGCAAACTGAGCCCCTGTCCCCGTCAGACGCCCGCAAACTGAGCCCCTGTCCCCGTCAGACGCCCGCAAACTGAGCCCCTGTCCCCGTCAGACGCCCGCAAACTGAGCCCCCGTCCCCGTCAGACGCCCGCAAACTGAGCCCCCGTCCCCGTCAGACGCCTGCAAACTGAGCCCCCGTCCCCGTCAGACGCCTGCAAACTGAGCCCCCGTCCCCGTCAGACGCCTGCAAACTGAGCCCCCGTCCCCGTCAGACGCCTGCAAACTGAGCCCCCGTCCCCGTCAGACGCCTGCAAACTGAGCCCCCGTCCCCGTCAGACGCCTGCAAACTGAGCCCCCGTCCCCGTCAGACGCCTGCAAACTGAGCCCCCGTCCCCGTCAGACGCCTGCAAACTGAGCCCCCGTCCCCGTCAGACGCCTGCAAACTGAGCCCCCGTCCCCGTCAGACGCCTGCAAACTGAGCCCCCGTCCCCGTCAGACGCCTGCAAACTGAGCCCCCGTCCCCGTCAGACGCCTGCAAACTGAGCCCCCGTCCCCGTCAGACGCCTGCAAACTGAGCCCCCGTCCCCGTCAGACGCCTGCAAACTGAGCCCCCCGTCCCCGTCAGACGCCTGCAAACTGAGCCCCCGTCCCCGTCAGACGCCTGCAAACTGAGCCCCCGTCCCCGTCAGACGCCTGCAAACTGAGCCCCCGTCCCCGTCAGACGCCTGCAAACTGAGCCCCCGTCCCCGTCAGACGCCTGCAAACTGAGCCCCCGTCCCCGTCAGACGCCTGCAAACTGAGCCCCTGTCCCCGTCAGACGCCTGCAAACTGAGCCCCTGTCCCCGTCAGACGCCTGCAAACTGAGCCCCTGTCCCCGTCAGACGCCTGCAAACTGAGCCCCTGTCCCCATCAGACGCCCGCTCCCCCTCCGTCCCCACAATGCCCAGCCCGGGTCACCTCTGTCCTGCTCTCTGTCTCTGCGCGTCCGGCCACTCTCCGCCCCTGCTGTTCACGGATGGCATCACACGATGTCTGTCCTCCTGTGACCGGCTCCCTTTGCTCAGCACCACGTCCTCCGGGGCCATGCAGGTCGTAGCCCGTGACAGAGCTGCCTTCCTGTCTCGGGCTGAGTCATGTCGCATTGTGTGCACGTCCACCCGTCGGGGGACACTTGAGTGGCTTCTGCCGTTCGGCTCTGCGAATGATGCCGCCGTGAGCAATGTTCATTGTGGATGTCCCTTCCGGACCCGGCTCTCCATTGCTGCTGCCCCACACGGTGACTCGCGCTTAGTTTTAGAGCAGAGGTCGGGAACCTGTGGCTCGTGAGCCAGATGTGGCTTTTTTTTTAATTTTTTAAAATTTTTTTATTTATTCATTTTAGAGAGGAGAGGGGAAGACAGAGAGAGAGAGGGAGAGAGAGAGAGGAGAGACAGAGAGAGAGAAGGGGGGAGGAGCTGGAAGCATCAACTCCCATATGTGCCTTGACCAGGCAAGCCCAGGGTTTCGAACCGGCGACCTCAGCATTTTCAGGTCGACGCTTTATCCACTGTGCCACCACAGGTCAGGCAGATGTGGTTCTTTTGATGGCTGCATCTGGCTCACAGACAAATCTTTAATAAAAAAAATAATAACACTAAAAATAGAAAACATTCTCATGTATTACAATCCATTCATTGCCTACCGCTCATGTTCATGGTTGCGGGTGGCTGGAGCCAATCACAGCTGTCCTCTGGGACAACACCAAATTTTTATTGGATAATGCGTAAGGTACACGGGTTGTTGTATGGCTCTCGCCGAATTACATTTTAAAGTATGTGGCGTTCCTGGCTCTCTCAGCCAAAAAGTTTCCTGACCCCTGTTTTAGAGGGACCGCCATGCTGTTTCCCGCCGCCCCCCCACGGCCACTCCCGCCAGCACTGCAGAGACCTCCAGTTTCCCCACGTCCTCCGGACACTTGTTTCTGCCTCTTGATAGTGGCCATCCTCACGGGTGTGTCGAACTTTGAGGTGTGTCCCTACAGCAGAGCCTGAGACGGGGCTGCAGGTGACTCTGGTGGTTCTAGGAATCAGAGAGTGAAGAATGCGGTGGTCTCAGCGGCCCCCCCCCATCACCCTAGGGGATGAGGTGGCTCCTGCTTGTCCTCGGGCAGCAGCTCTCCAGGGGAGGGGCAGCTGCCAGTGATTGGGTGTCTGGGCTGCAGCCAGGGGGTCGGTAAAGGGGCCCTGAGCTGGGCGTGGCAGCGGCTATTGGCTCACCCGTCCTTCACGCCAGCCACACGCTGCATTCCTCACCACGTGTCCGCCGCTGACGCGCGCTCTCCTGTGAAGCGTCTTTGGAATTACGCTGCCCGTTTTCCGGCAGGGGAGAGGAGGGAGGTTCCTGGCGATTCCTTACCGGTTTGTTCTCTGTGTTCTTTGCCGTTATCTGGGTTGCAAACCCCTGCCCCCATGCTTTGGCTGTTTAACCTGTAGAACGGTCAGTGTGATCACAGAGACCCTTCCCTCCTTTACTGCAACCCGGGAGGAACGGGGAGCCCGTCTCCGCCTCCACGGCCGAGCGAAGGAGGCCGTTCCACCAGCACGTGCGCTCGAAATGATGAAATCCGGCTTCGTAAGAAGGGAGAGTGCATTTTTCACAATACTTTCTGCTGGAAAGACCTCGTGAAAGTCGCTCCACGTGTGCAGGCTTCATTAAAGTGGGCTCTCTCTCCCGGAAACGGTGTTAGTGGTCAGTGTTCAGCTCCCTGGAAACTCGCTGAATGTGACAGAATTGAGGGGATTCGAAATGAAATGTTTGTGGGCTAGACCTCCGTGTGCCTATCAACTGGATACATTTTGGAAATTAGTTACATCCCCACTGATGTGACTCTAATTGTGTCTGATGGGAGAGGGACCTCTCACTCCACTGTGCTGTTGCCTGGAGCATAGGCCCCAAGCCTGGGGACCGACCTGTCCCCTCAGCCAGGCCTGCCTGTTGGTCAGCTGGCCCCTGGCTCATGGGCCTCTCTCTGCTCCGTGCCCCACAGCCCTGAGGCCCAGCCTACTGCACCAGGACCCTGCCCAGCACTGGCCACGGCTGACCACCGAGGTGGGGACCAGAGTAGCCCCTCATTGAGCTCGCTGTCCTCAGAAGCCTCACTCCCTGTAAGCAAGGAAGGCTCGGATGTTTCCTCTCCGTGTCCCTGGTTTGAACCCCTGTTATGGCCGGTATGTTTTCCTGGCCACAGCCTTCGGCTGTTCAGGGAACACGGCCACAAGCCAGGGTTGGCCGTGGAGGGACGCCCTGCCCTCCTCTAAGCTAGATTGTAAAGCTGTGGTTCTCAGCCCTTGGTGGGCCTGGGGACAGCGCTGTCTGTCACAGCTGGGGGAGGCTGTTTGGCATCTGATGGGTAGGGGCCAGAGTTACACATGGCAGCCCCACCACAGAGCCACCTGTCCCAGAACACCACGGAGACCAGCGGGGAAGCCTGCCCAAGGTTGTTCCCAGCCACCCTGAGCCGGGCACCTTCCTCTGCCCCTGCCAGCTCCCTGGTCTGATAGCTACAGCCCTCTGTGATGTGTTCCTGTCACTGGAGGGGCTTTCTGTGTTTCTCCCTCATCTCAACCTTAGACTGTATAAGAAGGGCCCCACATGAACTCAGGGGCCAACAGACCTGGGTAAATAACATCACTTGAATCTAGAGGTGCCTGGCACACCCCCATCCTCAACCTTGGGACCCGTGTGCAGAGAACTGGGTCGCTAGTACAGACCCCCAGGGGCCAGCCATGTGGCCACACTGCAGGGGTTCTCGCCATTTCTCCAAGAGCAGTGTGTGGGCACTGGCTTTGTGTTTGCCCGGCTGGAGGCTCCTGCACTGAACACAGAGGTACCAACCTGAGGGGCCGGGCACCCTCCCCCAGAATAAAGACAGGCTTTTCCCCCTGGAGAGAGAAGGTCCCTCCTACCTCCTCTCATCGTCACATCTACGTGTGACCACAGAAGCCATACAATCGAAGCAATGGCTGTAATTAAGTTCCATTAATTTCCCGAGAGCTGTCTCAAGTGCCGTCAGAATTCACTCCGTGGACCACCACTCAGCACGGTACGGGCTGCTGGTTTAATAACGCGATACATAATTCATGTTCTATCGAACATGAATGAGGCAACATTTCATTATAGTAACAGCATAAAGAGAAAAAAAAGTGATATTTTAACATGTTCAAAAGACATCTGGTGGTATTTGACAGCTTGTAGGAGTTATCAACAGCTGCGTAACAAGTCACCCTTCTCCCTGCTTCTCGCGAGAGGTTTCTCCCCCGAAGCCGCTGGGCGCGGCTGTGAAGCGAAGTCGCACATTCTGGGGCCTCCTCCCTTCCTCCCCCAGCGTCCGTCTGTCCGTCCGTCCGGCTGGCCCCGTGGGTGGCATCTCAGAGGGACACGGCAGAGGTGCAGGGACACCCCCGCCAGGCTCGGCCTCGCTGTGAGAGGCGGCAGCTGCCGTCTGGGGGCAGCGCTCTCTCGGGCCTCTTGTCTGGGAGAAGTCAGCTGGCACCGGTGCCCTGCGGGAAGGTCCAGGGGCTGAGGAACCAAGGGGGCCGCTGGCCAATGGCTCTGGAGTCCACAAGCAACCAGTGAGTGACCAGTGATGAGGATCTTTCCCTGGGACCCCTTCAGATGCGGCCCGGGCTGACCAGCCGTGATGGCAGCCCCGTGAGACCCCGAGGCTGAGGCATCCGCTACGCTGTGCCCTGACCCCCGACCACAGACACTGGGAGGTAATGGATCCTGACCCCCGACCACAGACACTGGGAGGTAATGGATCCTGACCCCTGACCACAGACACTGGGAGGTAATGGATCCTGACCCCTGACCACAGACACTGGGAGGTAATGGATCCTGATCCCCGACCACAGACACTGGGAGGTAATGGATCCTGACCCCCGACCACAGACACTGGGAGATAATGGATCCTGACCCCCGACCACAGACACTGGGAGATAATGGATCCTGACCCCTGACCACAGACACTGGGAGGTAATGGATCCTGATCCCCGACCACAGACACTGGGAGGTAATGGATGTCTCCTGTTTCAAGCTGCCAAGTTTCGGGTGACTTGTTACGCAGCTGTTGATAACTCCTACAAGCTGTCAAATACCACCAGATGTCTTTTGAACATGTTAAAATATCACTTTTTTTTTCTCTTTATGCTGTTACTATAATGAAATGTTGCCTCATCTCTCTTGGACAAAAAGGCTATTTGTCACGGACAAGCTCTGTGTCCCAAGGACCTGCTTCTGTCTCCTCTCTGTGCCGTCGTCCCCTGCCTGGTCATGTGGGTCCTCACTGGGTCCAGCAGGGGCCAGAGGGCCAGCAGCGGGGCCCACACCACCGTCTGGCCGCCAAGCCTCATTGGCAAGTCAGCCTCAGGCCACTCCAACTGCACAGGACGCTGGGGCGGGCAGACTTGCAGGGGACACCCAAGGAAATGGGGCTTACGATGAAAACCAGCAGCCCCGAGCCTGCTCCCAGCAGCCACCTGCAAGCCCTAAGCCCTAAGCCGGTTACAGGGTGGCACAGTGGGGTTTCCGACAGCAGACACCGTCGTTGACGGTTCACTCTAGGAGCTAAAGGTCTGTGCACCCGCTCCCATCCTCCCCACCACAACACCACATGATGGCCGCCCTGCGGAGTGACACTCCCCCCCCCCCCCCCCCGCGTTAGCTCCTCATTCCCTGCAAGCATGACACGATGATGCGGACACGCCTCGCCACCGAGCCGTGGCCTGAGTTGTGACACCATTCCCTGCACCCGTGACAAACGCTGCCCCAGCTTGGACACGCCCCTGCACCCCCTCCGGAACATGTCGGCCATGCTCAGCTCTACGTGTCTTCTCCTGGAGCCACTGGGACCACCCGCCACCCCAGGAGCCCACCACAGTCATCCAGGGAGCCCTGGTGCTGTCCTCGGTTGTCCTCTGTTCGGTGACAGCTGTCATCCCAGGGACTCCAGAGAATGGGGCGAGGAGGCGGTGTCATCCATTGTGTGTTCCTGCCCTTGTGCACCTGTTCTGAATGCTTCTTCCTGCCAACCCCGCTATTTCATGTTACACTGTGTTTTATTTTAGAAACATTGTCCTAGATTGTTGCTTCTCCTTCCACTTCAGTGTGCTCTCTTCCACCTTACCTTCAAGTGCAAACTTGTTTCTTTAAACAAAATTTCCTGGTCTTGTTATGCTAAGATGTCTCTTCCTAAATTACCTAATGTCACTTCTATGTGTTTTTTTTTTTTATTTTTCCATTGATTTAAGAGAGAGAGAGAGAGAGAGAGAGAGAGGAAGGGATGGAGAGAGAGAAAAAGAGAGAGAGAAGCATCAACTCCTTGTTCCAATTAGTTGTGTATCATTGATTGCTTCTCATGTGCGTCCTGACTGGGGATCGATCCCCGCGACCTTGGCAAGCCGCGTTGATGCGTTATCCACTGAACCACCCAGCCAGGGCCATGAGTTCTTAAAATATATAAATCTTTTATTCATTGGAAACTTATTTCTGTGAACAATATTTTTTTTTTACTTTTCTTTGGCCATAAAATATAGTCAGTAAATAATATGAAAACATCTCCACCGCACGAATAATTTTCAGAACTCAAATGGAAGTGGTAATGAGCAGGCACGTCCTGCCTCCCCAGACTGGCCCTTGTGACAAAGACGGGTGCCATCGTCAGTGCTGACAAGGTGAGAGGTCCCGCCTGCCGTGAGCCGCTGATGGAAGGGCCCCTGGCCGAGGGCCCTTCACGCTCCAGTCTGTGCTCGTGACCCAGCAATGCCGCTGCTGACATTCATCTCTGTGCACCCTCACGGCAGAATGCAAAGATGCTCATCGCTGCATCGGTTTTGATTCCAAATCAGTAGAAACAAGCCAACTGTCCATCAAGCTGACGTTGGTTCAATGAGCCGGTGCACGCCCGCAATCGAATGCAGCCGGGAATGGCTGGGACTACATGGTGGACGTGGTGTTTTCGCCCGTATATAATGTACAGTGTGGATATGCAAACACAAAATATACATTACGTCAATATGTATCTTAGATGTCGTGTAAGTATAAATATATGAACTGTATCTCTATTGATCCATGGGGAAAAGTATTCAAGACAATCTCTGTGTACACGTGCAACTCAGCGCTACAGTATCACCCCAGTCCTGAAACATTATCTCCATCTAGTCAGTGCAAGAGTGTGGCGGGAGCTACATCAAACTCTTCTCTCTGGCTGGCCAGGTTCCCAGCCTTCCTTTCTCCTCTTTTTCTTACACTTTCTGAATTTGTGACATTTTTAAAACAGCCGCAAGCCACTCTTTCTTTTTAGATAAAAGTGGTGCGGCCATTTCTCAAAGGGGCTATTTGGTTACACACTGGAGTGACGAGACATGATGGACACTAAGTGAGGAGGGTGTTCCCGTCGCAGACAAGCTTGGTCCTGGTGGGCAGAGAGATGCCCGTCCAGCCATGCTGGGTCCCAGGACCTCCGGAGGGCGTCAGCCTCCACCTCTCTGTCCCTTGGGGCTCTGCGGTGGTCCAGGGTGTCTGAGGACCGAAGGCTGGAGGTGAAGCCACCAGTGTTCGCTGTGACTATGTCTGTCCATGGCCCCCATGTCCATTGTCCATCCGTGGTCATGGGCCATCTAAGCTTCCCTCACAGGGGCCTCTGAAGAGAGGCTGGGCCTTTCTGTTACACTGAGGGCTGGCACGGTGTGGGGACACCTAGGTGACCGGGACAGCAGGTGGGGAGGGACAGGGGAACAGGCATGGTTACCAGGGCGCGGTGAGCATCTCCAGAGGCTGTGGACTGCAGAGCGGGCATGGCCTGTGCTGGGGTTGGGAAGGCTTCCTGGAGGAGGGGGTGCCTGAGGAAGATAGGGGTGAGACAGGTAGGTGGGATCAGGACAGGCCCAGGGCCTCCTGCTCACCCTCAGTGAGTGACACTCACTGAGCCCCCGCCCCGTGCAGGCTCATGTGAACGTCAAGAAGGGAAGAAGGGTGCAGGCCCCCCTCCCTGCCCTCACTAGGCAACGGGAGCCCGGACACCCGACACCTTGGTGACTTGTGCGGGCTCCCACTGGTGAGGGATGTCTGCGCTGGGCTTGAGGGGACCTGGAGCAGGGTCACCTCCATACCTGGCAGATGTGGGCATGCGTTCTGCCAGGTGCCAAAGACCTAGGATGGCTGTCGTCTTCTGCCGAAGCGTGCGTCACACGAGGACACGAGGACAGGTAGGTGCAAAGAAACGTGGCGGGGGAGGGGTGAGGTGAGCAGAGGCGGGGGGGCGGGGCTGGGAGGGACGTGGGGGGTGAGGTGAGCAGAGGCGGGGGCGGGGCTGGGAGGGACGTGGCGGGAGGGGGAAGGGGGGAGGTGAGCAGAGGCGGAGGGGGGACTGGGAGGGACGTGGGGGGTGAGGTGAGCAGAGGCGGGGGGCGGGGCTGGGAGGGACGTGGGGGGGTGAGGTGAGCAGAGGCGGAGGGGGGACTGGGAGGGACGTGGGGGGTGAGGTGAGCAGAGGCGGGGGGGCGGGGCTGGGAGGGACGTGGGGGGGTGAGGTGAGCAGAGGCGGGGGGGGGGTGAGGTGAGCAGAGGCGGGGGGGGGTGAGGTGAGCAGAGGCGGGGGGGGGGGTGAGGTGAGCAGAGGCGGGGGCGGGGCTGGGAGGGACGTGGGGGGTGAGGTGAGCAGAGGCGGGGGGGGGGGGGTGAGGTGAGCAGAGGCGGGGGGGGGTGAGGTGAGCAGAGGCGGGGGGGGTGAGGTGAGCAGAGGCGGGGGGGGGGTGTGAGGTGAGCAGAGGCGGGGGCGGGGCTGGGAGGGACGTGGGGGGTGAGGTGAGCAGAGGCGGGGGGGGTGAGGTGAGCAGAGGCGGGGGGGGTGAGGTGAGCAGAGGCGGGGGGGGGTGAGGTGAGCAGAGGCGGGGGCGGGGCTGGGAGGGACGTGGGGGGTGAGGTGAGCAGAGGCGGGGGCGGGGCTGGGAGGGACGTGGGGGGGGTGAGGTGAGCAGAGGCGGAGGGGGGACTGGGAGGGATGTGGGGGGGTGAGGTGAGCAGAGGCGGGGGGGCGGGGCTGGGAGGGACGTGGCGGGAGGGGGAAGGGGGGAGGTGAGCAGAGGCGGGGGGGCGGGGCTGGGAGGGACGTGGCGGGAGGGGGAAGGGGGGAGGTGAGCAGAGGCGGGGTAGCGGGGCTGGGAGGGACGTGGGGGGGTGAGGTGAGCAGAGGCGGAGGGGGGACTGGGAGGGACGTGGGGGGTGAGGTGAGCAGAGGCGGGGGGGGGTGAGGTGAGCAGAGGCGGGGGCGGGGCTGGGAGGGACGTGGGGGGTGAGGTGAGCAGAGGCGGGGGCGGGGCTGGGAGGGACGTGGGGGGTGAGGTGAGCAGAGGCGGGGGCGGGGCTGGGAGGGACGTGGGGGGTGAGGTGAGCAGAGGCGGGGGGGCGGGGCTGGGAGGGACGTGGGGGGTGAGGTGAGCAGAGGCGGGGGCGGGGCTGGGAGGGACGTGGGGGGTGAGGTGAGCAGAGGCGGGGGCGGGGCTGGGAGGGACGTGGGGGGTGAGGTGAGCAGAGGCGGGGGGGGCGGGGCTGGGAGGGACGTGGGGGGTGAGGTGAGCAGAGGCGGGGGCGGGGCTGGGAGGGACGTGGGGGGTGAGGTGAGCAGAGGCGGGGGCGGGGCTGGGAGGGACGTGGGGGGAGGGGGAAGGGGGGAGGTGAACAGAGGCTGGGGTGGCGGGGCTGGGAGGGACGTGGGGGGTGAGGTGAGCAGAGGCGGGGGGGCGGGGCTGGGAGGGACGTGGGGGGTGAGGTGAGCAGAGGCGGGGGCGGGGCTGGGAGGGACGTGGGGGGAGGGGGAAGGGGGGAGGTGAACAGAGGCTGGGGTGGCGGGGCTGGGAGGGACGTGGGGGGTGAGGTGAGCAGAGGCGGGGGGGGTGAGGTGAGCAGAGGCGGGGGGGGGGGGGTGAGGTGAGCAGAGGCGGGGGCGGGGCTGGGAGGGACGTGGGGGGGTGAGGTGAGCAGAGGCGGGGGCGGGGCTGGGAGGGACGTGGGGGGTGAGGTGAGCAGAGGCGGGGGGGGCGGGGCTGGGAGGGACGTGGCGGGAGGGGGAAGGGGGGAGGTGAGCAGAGGCGGGGTAGCGGGGCTGGGAGGGACGTGGGGGGGTGAGGTGAGCAGAGGCGGGGGCGGGGCTGGGAGGGACGTGGGGGGTGAGGTGAGCAGAGGCGGGGGGGCGGGGCTGGGAGGGACGTGGGGGGTGAGGTGAGCAGAGGCGGGGGGGGGGGCTGGGAGGGACGTGGGGGGAGGGGGAAGGGGGGAGGTGAACAGAGGCTGGGGTGGCGGGGCTGGGAGGGACGTGGGGGGTGAGGTGAGCAGAGGCGGGGGCGGGGCTGGGAGGGACGTGGGGGGGTGAGGTGAGCAGAGGCGGGGGGGGGTGAGGTGAGCAGAGGCGGGGGGGGGGTGAGGTGAGCAGAGGCGGGGGCGGGGCTGGGAGGGACGTGGGGGGGTGAGGTGAGCAGAGGCGGGGGCGGGGCTGGGAGGGACGTGGGGGGTGAGGTGAGCAGAGGCGGGGGGGGCGGGGCTGGGAGGGACGTGGCGGGAGGGGGAAGGGGGGAGGTGAGCAGAGGCGGGGGGGGCGGGGCTGGGAGGGACGTGGGGGGGTGAGGTGAGCAGAGGCGGGGGCGGGGCTGGGAGGGACGTGGGGGGTGAGGTGAGCAGAGGCGGGGGGGCGGGGCTGGGAGGGACGTGGGGGGTGAGGTGAGCAGAGGCGGGGGCGGGGCTGGGAGGGACGTGGGGGGAGGGGGAAGGGGGGAGGTGAACAGAGGCTGGGGTGGCGGGGCTGGGAGGGACGTGGGGGGTGAGGTGAGCAGAGGCGGGGGCGGGGCTGGGAGGGACGTGGGGGGGGTGAGGTGAGCAGAGGCGGGGGGGGTGAGGTGAGCAGAGGCGGGGGGGGGCGGTGAGGTGAGCAGAGGCGGGGGCGGGGCTGGGAGGGACGTGGGGGGTGAGGTGAGCAGAGGCGGGGGCGGGGCTGGGAGGGACGTGGGGGGTGAGGTGAGCAGAGGCGGGGGGGGGCGGGGCTGGGAGGGACGTGGGGGGTGAGGTGAGCAGAGGCGGGGGGGGCGGGGCTGGGAGGGACGTGGCGGGAGGGGGAAGGGGGGAGGTGAGCAGAGGCGGGAGGGGGAAGGGGGGAGGTGAGCAGAGGCGGGGGGCGGGGCTGGGAGGGACGTGGCGGGAGGGGGAAGGGGGGAGGTGAGCAGAGGCGGGGGGGCGGGGCTGGGAGGGACGTGGCGGGAGGGGGAAGGGGGGAGGTGAGCAGAGGCGGGGGGCGGGGCTGGGAGGGACGTGGCGGGAGGGGGAAGGGGGGAGGTGAGCAGAGGCGGGGGGGCGGGGCTGGGAGGGACGTGGCGGGAGGGGGAAGGGGGGAGGTGAGCAGAGGCGGGAGGGGGAAGGGGGGAGGTGAGCAGAGGCGGGGGGCGGGGCTGGGAGGGATGTGGGGGGGTGAGGTGAGCAGAGGCGGGGGGCGGGGCTGGGAGGGACGTGGGGGGTGAGGTGAGCAGAGGCGGGGGCGGGGCTGGGAGGGACGTGGGGGGTGAGGTGAGCAGAGGCGGGGGCGGGGCTGGGAGGGACGTGGGGGGTGAGGTGAGCAGAGGCGGGGGGCGGGGCTGGGAGGGACGTGGCGGGAGGGGGAAGGGGGGAGGTGAGCAGAGGCGGAGGGGGGACTGGGAGGGACGTGCCAGGGAAGCCTAGTGACCACAAAGGTTACATTGGCAGCCACACAAGCAGAGGCCCTTTTTTTGACACGTTCGCCCGTTGCTCAGGACCTGCCTTGGCTGCGTGAGCGCCAGCTTCTCCTGTCCCCCGTCCTTCCTGCCCCCGCTCAGCGGCTCTGCGTGGGGCTCAGCACCCTTCCCGTAATCGCGAGGTCAAACATCTCCCGCTTCAAAGTGCGGGCGAGCTGGAAACCCCAGCACATCAAAGGAGGACACCTGAGGTGGACGAGATGAGATGGACAGAAGGCTGCCCTTTGCCGGGGAAACGGAAATCCCTGTTGTTTGAGGCTGGGTCCTGGAAACTGGCTTGCACACGGGTACACGTGACTTCTGGAATATTCTCGTGGAGCGTGCCAGCAGAATCTCACCTGCCAAGCTGTCCCCCACCGGCGTTTGGTGGCAGCAGTCTGATGGCATCAAGTGCCATGCCCTCTGTGCAGCTAGGATCGGGACGACCCCCCAGCCCCAAGCCCCGAGGGGTGGGGTGCCCCTGCCCTCCCCCTGCCTGCACAGCCCCCCACCGCCCTGCTCCAGCACCTTCCACTGCCCCCGGGGGAGGGGACGGCCCTGCTCAGAGCTCTCTCCCCGTTCTCCCAGCGTCCGAGTGGTTCTCCTTCCCTTTGTCTTTCCAGTTTGGTGTTTTAAGAGCCAAAGCCGCCCTTGTTACCTGGCCGGCTCCTCTTCTCTCAGTGGACGGTCCTTTGATCAGCGTTAATGGAAGTCACCTTGAATAATTGAGTGGCCGCTGGAACAGCGGGCAGGAAACTTTTGATGGTCTTCAGTCTTGCAGGTTTGGGTGGGGCCAGGACTCTCTCCTGCCCACAACCGAGGACTCTTGGCCTCTGGTCTGGGTGGAAGGCCGAGGGTTCCGCCCCACAGCAGAGTCGGTCAGAAACCCTCCCGGCCTCTGGACGTGGCCCCATCCTCACTCCCACCCCACCCCCAAGCAAGCTCCCCTGAACTGTGCCCCCGGGGCACCCGGATGGTGACGACAGACCTCCGCTACAAACATCTTCAATTATGAGGCAGCAGAATCTATTAGGACATGGAAAACCATGGGGACCTGCCTGCCTCACTGTCTTACTCACCCTGAGAATGCCAGGGTGGTTCGAGCCTCAGGAGTCCACCAATTTCACACATTAATTGTAAAAGGAGAGAAGCCGTGTGTTCACGGCGGTGCCGGCAGCACCGGTGAAAACTGGACGTGAACCAAGTCGCTGCTGAAGGTGGAAAGAACCAGCCAATCACAGGGTGTCCTCCCAGCGACACACGGCGCTGCCCTACGATGCCCATAGATCCGTATGTCCTGGAGGGAAAGAATGGCACCATCAATTATTAAGTGAAAATAGAAAGCAGAAAAGCAGTCCATTAATATATAAATACACGAAGCATAAACCTGGACAGAACAGTATATGTTATATATTTGTATATAGATATACAGTGTATAATTTATATATAAATCGTGGATGTATAATTCACAACCAATTGATACATAATAGGAGATGTAATTTACATGCATAATTTATATGGTTTTATATGTGTTTACGTCGCAGGCCCCCCCACAACCTAGGGCTACAAAAGAGAGCTATATTTATTGTTACACTCAAACTACAAGAGCGAGAGCGGACCCTGGCCCCATCCAGGGGAGCCTCTCCCTCCTTCTCTGAGCCCCCCCCCCAGGCCTGCCTGACCAGTGCTTTAGGGTCCCCGGGGCTGGGGGCCTAATGTGATGGCCTCTGAGCCGCCATGGTTTCCTCAGGGGGGGTCTCTGCTCTCCTCCAGCGGGTCCGTCCTGTGGTTTCTGTACCTACCTGCCCGAGGGCTGTTTTCAGGGCGCCCCCTGGAGGTGGCATCTTGGCACTGCTTCCAAGCGAGGACCAGGCTCTGCTTCTCTGCTGCCCACAGGAAGCGGCTTCCTCTGGCCAGCCTCACCTGGACAGACCGCCCACACCCTTCCTGAGGGCCACTCGAGGCCTGGCCCGGTCCTTGTGGGCCCGGAGAAGGAGGAAGACACTTGGATTGGAAGGGGTTCCTGGGGCCCCTCCGAGGCTGTTATCCCCGTGTGTGTGTGCATGTGTGTGTGTGTGTGTGTGCATGCGTGCGTGTGCATTGTGCACGCATGTGTGTGTGTGCATGCACGTGTGTGCATGCACGTGTGTGCATGTGTGCGTGCGTGCGTGCATGTGTGCATGCATGTGTGTGCATGTGTGCATGCGTGCGTGTGCATGCCTGCGTGTGCATGCGTGCGTGTGCACGCACGACCTTCCTGCTTCCCTGCAGCTCCCCCGACCGACCCCCGAGGCTCAGGACTCGACCACTCACAACAGAAAGGCCCCGCCTCCACTCAGAGGCCCCTCTCCTTTCTAATACTGGTCACTGCGCTGGGTGACCGTCCAGGGAAGGGCTCCTGCAGTCCCACTCCAGCCAGGGCCCTTTTCTGGGACGTCACTGGCTGAGAGAGGGCCCATGTCACCAGCTAGGAGCTAGGACCTGCTCTGGGAGAATGTGGAGGCCGCTGGCGACTTTCTACGTTGTAGAAAGTTCCAGAACAGGGCCCGCGTGTGTTTGGGGAGGGGAGAGGAGGGGAAGGGTCTGGGCCGGCCTATGGAGTTGGCATTTAGAGAATCCGTGAAGAGGGCTGCCCAGCAGGGGTCCCTGAAAGTGCTACCCTAAAGGAAGGGTCAAACCTGGGCACTTGGCCCGTGAGTTACCTGTGGTCAGGCTTATAGCTCCGGCCTTCGTTCCTGTGGTCACCGTCGATGCCTGTCTCTCCCTGAGCCCCCGTGGAAAGTCCCGTGCTACGTTCCTGTCCGAGATGGTATTCTGTGGGTCACCCCGGAGAAGCTGTTCCTTCCGGCCTCTCCCCCACTCCGCCCCTCTGCTGCCTGCGCAGGGGTGGGGGCGACTGTGAGTCCCCCCTCTCCCGTCCATCTCAGGGGGGTCTTCCCAGGCCTCCCACAGAGCCTGGCTCCAGCCGGCACCCCCTCCCTCCCCGGCACACCTGTGAAAATTGTTTGCATCGGGCGTTTTCTCATCGACTGGTGAGGGAAGCCCCCAGACCCCTAGGTCCATCTGCACCTCCTCACCCCCACACTGAGACTGAAGGGACAGCAGGACCCTGCCCAGCAGAGCTGAGGCCCTGAGGGGGCCGTGGAGGCTCCAGCGCCTGACCGCAGCCAGCGAGGAGACGCCACCCACGGGTCAGCAGGACCCTGCCCAGCAGAGCTGAGGCCCTGAGGGGGCCGTGGGGGCTCCAGCGCCTGACCGCAGCCAGCGAGGAGACGCCACCCACGGGTCAGCAGCTCCCGCACGCGGCCGGCAGCTGTAACACGCCACTTACATTCTAAATCATTGATACACACATGCGAAAGCCTGAAGTCCCTCACGGGGCCTCGTCCCCCCAGGGGGCGGGGGAAGCGTGCTCCCTGACATGCGCAGGATCTCAGCTTCCAGTGAGGAGAGACGGTGGACGTTTGACTTGACCTCTGACGATTCCTCCCCGCTATTCTGGGACGCCAGGCCCTGGGCCAGCGGCCCCAACCACGCCGCTGCCACACACAGAGCCCAGGATTCCATGTCAGAACATGTGTGAACTGTGATTCCTGCTTCATGTCATTTCGAGTTCAAGAAGACAAGTATCTCTCTGTCCATGATTTCTTCTTTCATTGATTAAATATATATACACACACACATATATTCCGGAAAGAAAAAGAATGCAGAAATGTGTGAAGAAAAGCCAGCAACCCTCCCCCACGTCCATGCTCCTCTCTGCGGGGCGAAGGTGCGTGTTTGCGGCTCCTTCTCCGCACACCTCTGTCTGGGCTCGTGGATGAGGCACACACTCTCTTCTATAGCAGGTTTTGCTTTTTGTGAAAATGGACTCCTTCTGAACATGTGGGCTGGCCCAGATTCGATGACAGTGACCCCGGGGACAGATGGTCCCGGGGAGGGGGACATGGCCTTCGCAGAAAGCCCGGTGTCCTGCCCCGCCCAGCCCCAGCCCCACCCACACCACACAGGCCCCGGTGGCTCTGTTCAAAGGGCTGCCCGGTGGGTCTCACCTGCACCTCTTCATCCCAGACTTGGGAACCGGAGTGACCTGACACCCCCACGAGGAGGCTACACGTCCACGGACAGCAGCAGGAAGGTCACCGGGGGTCGCCTGAACGCCCCTCCTGGAGGGGACAGGAGTCGCCACGACCAGAGAGGGGGTGAGACCCAGAGTGCGGGCTCCTCGTCCCCGGGTCCTGCCGGCGGCTCCCTGCAGGCAGGTCTCCCGTGCTGCCCAGGTACGCACGTCCAGAAGGGCCTCAGGGTGCAGCCCCAGCGGCTGGCCGTGGTCAGCAGCCCTGGCCGGGTTTCCTGCTTCACTTCTCAGCAGCACAGGGCCCCTCGACACAGGGTACCAGTGGGATGCGGGTTCCTCTCTGCAGGGCTGGGAAGAACCTTGCTTTGAATAGGAGCCACGTGAGGGCGTGGGAAGTAGCCGGTGGAGGTGACCACCTGAACTGACCCCAGAGCCAGCCCTGGAGAACCGACCACTGCTTTGACCTCCCCCCCCCGGGGCTGCGCTGGGCTGGGCTGGGCTGGCTCCCCCCCCCACAGTCCCTGTCCCTTGGCCCCCAGGTCCTGCACAGCACCCACCAGCAGTCCACCCCTCGGTGGCGCAGGTCCAGGGAGGTGGACAGCAAGGGCAGGCGTGGGGGAGCTCCCTGTTTCTGAGATGGCCCGATTTCCTGTCTGGGAGGACGAAGGCCAGGCCACAGCGGGACAGGGATGCTGTCTTGCGTGGGGGGGTGCAGATGTGAGGTGTCACAGCTCCCTGGAGGGTATCCATGGGCAGAAGCAGGCCCTCCCTGGGCCACAGAGCCTGGGACCATGAGGCTGGATGGCAGGTCTGACCCTGAGCGGCCACCTCTGGTCCCTGAGACCCGTGGCACAGGGAGTGGACCTGGTGGGGCTGGCACACCTGCCCTGCAGAGCAGCACCTCTGAGCCCTGGGCCAGCCCGGCAGCCGGGCACCCCTGGGTGCGCTGGGGACAGCCGGTGCAGGGGGTGCTGCAGCTGTGAGTGCTGACTCCCTGATGGCCGTCCCCAGCTGGACCTACGGCCTCGCTCCTCCCCAGTGCCTGGCCGGGAGCTGCAGTCAGGAAGATGCTACTGGACACGGCCTCCTGCCAGAACCCTGCGGACAGGACAGCAGGGAGCAGGCTGCATCTCAGGACCTGCAGGTGGGGGCGAGGGCTGGGTGGGGAGGCGGGAGCCCCTGAGTGAGGGACAGACCCCAGGGCCTGAGGTCAGCGTGCGCTCACACAGACGGTGGTGCCCAGGAGCAGTGGGACACAGAGCAGGGTCCCCAGGAAGGAGCAGTGAGCCGTGAGATGTTTGCTGAGAGGACAAGGGAAAGGGGCACGCAGCCCAGGAGAGCTGGGTCTCCGCAAACCTCCCTTCTCTAAGCTGTGCCCACCGGCCCCTTCCCGATGAAGTCTCCAGCTGGACAAAGACACAGAGAACAATAAAAACGAGTCACTCGGGGATGGGGGGTCTGGTGGCACTGACCGGGGTGACACGGAGGGCCAGCAGTGATGGGCGCTCACCGTGTGCTGGGTGCCGCCCCGGGTGGCTCAGAGCAACATTGCCAAGTCTGCTTGCCCTCCGCCCTCCGAGGGCCAGGTGGCCACAGCCCAGCTTCACGGGGGAGCTCCGCCTCCAAGGGGCTGGGATCCTCTGATCCACCCCTGTCCCGACGTCTGGGAGGGCAGGCGCCCGGAGCACGAACACGCAGGCTGGGTTTCCACATGAGACTCCTGCCACCAGACGTGAGGTCCAGACCCGTCTCTTGAGCGGCCTCCAGACTGGATCCCTGGGGTCTCCCAGAGGCAGCTGCCGACGGGGTGGGGCTGCCTCCACCTTCTGCTTCCCCTCTGCAGGAGGAGGACTTGGGTGGGTGGTCGGGCTGCAGGGGGCAGAGGTGGGCCAGCGGAGGCTGTAGCTCCTCCAAGGCCACTCCTGTGATGTCAGCCCAGGGCCAGACGGTGCTGCCCGGGGGGCCGGCTCCTCAGGCAGGAGCGGACACCTGTCACACGGGGGTGGGGGTGGGGGGCTTGTCCTGGAGAAGAGCTGTGCGGGGTGGGGAGGGGCCAGGCAGGGCTGAGGCCACCGGACACCCGGCCTCTCCCACACCGTCCTGCAGACGGTGGCTTCCCCTGAGAACAGCTGAGAAGGTATGGGGACAGAATCCTTTACAAATACCCCAACTTTTCAAAAAGAATCTTTCTGGGAAAGAATTTTTTTTATAATGAAAGTCATATATTTTCATTAATATATAAATAAAAGAAGAAAAACTTTGAAAAATAAGTAACCATCAACTGTCATCCATCTCCCTGTGGTGATGATTCTTTCACTTTGTAACATCTCCTTACAGTAGTAACGTTTATGCATTTTCCCCTTTTTTCACAAAGCTGAAACCCCGGGGTTGGGGTCTCTGCAGCAGAAGCCCGCGCCACTCGGCGTGTGGACTGCCGGAACAATCCTTAGCCCTGAGACTAGCAGTGCTTTTAGTTAAAAACAGACCCCTGCTCCTTATTGAAAGACTAAAACTCAAGGTGCAGAAGGAAATTTTTTTATTTTTATTTTTTGTATTTTTCTGAAGCTGGAAATGGGGAGGACAGTCAGACAGACTCCCGCATGCACCCGACCGGGATCCACCCGGCACGCCCACCAGGGGCGACGCTCTGCCCACCAGGGGGCGATGCTCTGCCCCTCCAGGGCGTCGCTCTGCTGCGACCAGAGCCACTCTAGCGCCTGAGGCAGAGGCCAAGGAGCCATCCCCAGCGCCCGGGCCATCTTTGCTCCAATGGAGCCTCGGCTGCGGGAGGGGAAGAGAGAGACAGAGAGGAAGGAGAGGGGGAGGGGTGGAGAAGCAGATGGGCGCCTCTCCTGTGTGCCCTGGCCGGGAATCGAACCTGGGACCCCTGCACGCCAGGCCGACGCTCTACCACTGAGCCAAAGAGCCAGGGCCAGGAAATATTTTTAATGTGATTTTTAAAAGAGAGTTTTAAAGCAGCACGCACATCACAGGACAGTGAACCCCAGAGAAAGGGTCCCTCACACCAGAATTTAAAAACGGTGGTTTGCCAGCTGCACTGCCCGGGCCCTGTCCACGCTGCGAGCGGTCACGGGGACAGGAGGGGCCCAGCCAGAGGCTGTGTGGTCACACAGGGGCTGGGGTCACGGGGGGTCTTCCTGGCTCCACACGTCCCTGTAGTTGTAACACCTGGGGAGACCCTGTGTGCACATTGACATGCACATCAGAAAATATTACACTATCAACATTCACAATTCAACACCATGTCCAGTGAGGACTGCTTTGGGGTTAAGGCTGTTTATAGCCTTTTCTGACGGGTGGACCCCAATCCCCATGTCCCTGGTCACTCCAGCGAGTGTGGTGGCCACCGGCCCACTGGCGAACCGTGAGGACAGAGGCCCAATGAGACCCTGCACAGCCCCCTCCCCACATGGAGGACATTCCTTCTGGTCTTCTTGCCCGTGTCCCCCGCACAGGGGGGCCTCCAGGGTCCAGCAGGTGGCTGTCCCTCCCTCATAGTTCAGTGGAACACCCCCACTCTCACTTTCCATGCCAAGCTCAGCGGGGCTGCCGGTGGCTTTATTAACCCTGCGCGTCCCAGGCGGACCATGTGGAGAGAAACTGGAGGGTCCCTCCCATCCCTCCCTCACTCTCCAAAGCCTCCTGTCTCTGCAGGTGCTGTGCAGGCTGAGCCCCCAAAGGCACCTGGGAACCCGGCCTCCAGTGCGTCCCCCGTGTGGACGGAGCCTTGTGCCCCGAGCGCCGTGTGGCCGCTCCATCTCTGGTCCTCACAAGGCAGCCGTGGACGTGGGAGGGGCTGGCCCCAGCACTCGGGGACAGGAGGGGGGACAGAGATGTGCCGTGGACGTGGGAGGGGCCGGCCCCAGCACTCGGGGACAGGAGGGGGGACAGAGATGTGCCGTGGACGTGGGAGGGGCCGGCCCCAGCACTCGGGGACAGGAGGGGGGACAGAGATGTGCCGTGGACGTGGGAGGGGCCGGCCCCAGCACTCGGGGACAGGAGGGGGGACAGAGATGTGCCGTGGACGTGGGAGGGGCCGGCCCCAGCACTCGGGGAGAGAAGGGGGCCAGAGATGTGTGGTTCCCTGGCTGCTGCTTCCAACCCTTTGAGAGCAGGTGTGGTCAGCCCCTCCTAGGGGGCCGCCTCCCCACTGGGCTGGCCTGGGCCCCCAGGCCAAGGGGAGCAATCCCGAGTCAAGGCCACACAATTCTGGCTCCTAGGAAGGAGCTGGTTGGGAGGAAGGCTCAGGGCCCCAGCCCCGGGAGGCGGTCTTCTCCAGGTGGGGCCCCCGTCCCCTCCAGCTCCGCCTTCCAGACGCACAGTGTCCCTCCTGGGTGTGGGCTCCTGGCAGCCTCGGGCCCCAGGACTCAGGGAAATGGGGTGGGCAGAGGCGGGACCCTCAGAATTCCTCCTCCACTGACTCCCACAGCAGGGGGCGCTCAGACTCCAGAAAGTGTCCACGGGGCTTCAAGGAGCAACCGTCTTTCTTCACCGCACAGGGCCCGTCCTGGAGCCGGGTGTGCGGGCCTGGCCTCCCGTGTGAATGTGCTGAGGGCCGGTCAGTTCCTGGTCCACACGGCATTGCTGGGGATGGTGTGAGCTCCGGCCTCGTCTCAGCCTGCGGGGGGCTGGGGACACCTGTCACTGCAGGAGGGGCGGGTGAGCAGTGGCTCCGAATCTCAGGGACAGGGACCCCACCAGCTGACAGCTCTGGGGAAGGGCAGCCCCACCTCTGGAGTTCGCATGGGCCCCCCTGATTGGTGGGGACACTGAGGTCACAGGCCTGAGAGGGAACGGACACCTTCTGCTCAGTGGCCGGAGAAGAAAGTGCGCTGTGGGAAATCTATTCCTCGGACGTGAATCGAGCGTCTTACAGAAGCCAGAGCCGTCTCACTGGGCACTCTCGTCCCTGCCGTCCCACCTGCCATGGGCAGCCGCCCAGCGGTGACTCCGGGCTCGCAGGACCCCACTGGGGGCCTGTCCAGCCCTGGGCCGTGCCAAGGCTGGGGCGGTGTCCGCGTGCAGGCTGTGCACCCTCCGTGTCCGTGAGGCGCACGCCGCTCTCAGTTGGGCAGGAGGCAGGGTGCCGTGGGTCTCCCTCTGCTCACAGGAGGGCTGGCCGAGCCCGGAGGGGCTGATGACCGGCCCAGCAGTGGCCGAGAGAGGACTCTGTGTGAGCTCCACACTCCCCTCCTCCGCCACGGGGTGAGCATGGCTGTGTCCGCCTCCGAGGAGGGGGCTGTCTGGCTGGCTCAGCCGGCTCCCTGGCGAGGCTGGGCCCTCGGCCCTGCGCTGTGGACAGAGAGGATGGACGAGCGAACGAGGAGCTGTCAGGAACGAGTGGGGAGTGGGGAGCCACCTCGCATCCTTGCCCACAGGACGCAGCCCTCTCCGGTGTGGCCCCTGCGACCCTGACCGGGCAGTTCCCGGAGCTCTGCTCTGGCCTGCCACCCACAGCCCGGAAGTGGCCGCCAAGTCTGGCTGCAAGAAGTCTCACTTTGGACTCCAAACCTGAGCACAGAACGCTTTTGAATTTCTTGCACGTGAGGGACAGCTGGGTGGCCCTAGTGCCCCCCAACCTCTGGCTTCCAGGTCCCGTCTCTTGTTCCCGGGACGCCTTCAAACCTCTCGGTCTCTGTGAGCAGCGAGCCCGTCTGTGGGGTTTGCCAGGCACAGGGCTGGGGGGGGGGTCCTGAGGAGACGGCCAGGCACAGGGCTGGGGGGGGTCCTGAGGAGACGGCCAGGCACAGGGCTGGGGGGGGGTCCTGAGGAGACGGCCAGGCACAGGGCTGAAGGGAGGGGGGTCCTGAGGAGATGGCCAGGCACAGGGCTGGGGGGGGGGGTTCCTGAGGAGACGGCCAGGCACAGGGCTGAGGGGGGGGGGTCCTGAGGAGACGGCCAGGCACAGGGCTGGGGGGGGTGGGGGTCCTGAGGAGATGGCCAGGCACAGGGCTGGCGGGGGGGTCCTGAGGAGATGGCCAGCCAGGTTGCAGGGTGCCACGGGGGAGACACGCAGACCCGGCCTGTGCCCTCGCGCTGAGGGTCCCTGAATCGCCCTCGCCAGGACCGCTGCCACCACCCCCCGCAGCCTGCAGTCATCACCCTCGGGACCAGGCACGCACCCCACAGGCACATCCTGGGGACCAGCTCCTGGAGGGCAGGCGGGAGGCAGGGCTGGGGAGGTGTCCACCTCATGGTCAGCCAGGTCACCCCTGTTCCTGTCACTCCACCAGCCCTAACCCTGTGAGCGTGGTCTCTATGAGTGTGGTGTGACCCCTGCCAAGGTCACGGTGGCTTGCCTTGAGCAGGGCTAAAAATGGCCCCTGGACAGTGGGCAGCCTGCCGGGAGGCCAGCTCTGGGGTGGCCAGGGGCGTGGCCTCCGCCCCCGGCGCTTGGTCCGGCTCTCCCTGGGGACTCGACCTCTGTCCTCACAGAGCGGCTTCTTCCCGTTGGCCTGTCAGCCATCGGTGGCTCGTCCCGGCGGCCTTGCTCCCTGGGGGCCCCGGGGAGACAGCTGGCCCTTCCCAGGGGGGTGTTTACAGCCAGCCGCCGGGTCCTGGCAGGACCACGTGTCCTGGGACCGTTCCCGGACATTTGGGAGCCCGTGGGCATGCTGGTGACCCTTGACTGCTTTGTTAACACGCCAAACAGGGGACCATCCCAGGGTCTCAGCCATGCTGGGCCTGACCAGCCTCGTGATTCCAGCCACAGACGTGTGACAGGCGGACACGGTGGCCTCGTCCGACCCATGGTCACTGTCCCCTTCCCCTCCCTCTGCGCTCCTCAGGGTGAGACCCTCACCTGAACAGGCCCCTGGCTCCAGGTCCCGTGAACCAGCTCTGGTGGGGGCCGCTTTGGGCCAGAACCCTCACAGATCCCCCACCACCAGGGACAGTGCCGTCCAGCCCCTAGGCACCCCCAGGACACCTCCAGGAGTAACCTGCTCCAGGCCCGCTTTGGGCCAGAACCCTCACGGACCCCCCACCGCCAGGGACGGTGCCGTCCAGCCCCTAGGCGCCCCCAGGACACCTCCAGGAGTCACCTGCTCCAGGCCTGCCTTTCAGCCTGGCCCTCGGCCTCCAGCCAGCGGGGCCTCGGCTGGCCTGACCCACCACCCTCCTCCTGTCCCCACTCTGCTCCCCTTGACCACAGCTCTTCTCCGAAGCCCCCAACACCCCCGCCCCCCACCTGGCAGCTCTCTCCCTGCCCTGGCCTCCCTGGGTCCTGGGTCAGTCGCCCTGCCTGAGTCTGACGCCCCATCTCCCAGCGTGGTCTGGTCCACCCCGGGCCCCTGGGCCCAGCTGGCATCAGGAGTGTGAGCAGCGGGCGCCCCTGGGAAGCCGGGCCCACGGGAAGGGGCGGGGCTGGCGCTCTGACAGGCCGGCTGGCCGGGGCCTCCGGGCTGCTGACAGGAGGCAGCTGGTTTCCAGTGACAGGCGGTCGGGGTGATGGCACCTGTCATCGTCCCTGCCCGTCCGTGCGGAGCTGAGGGACGTGTTTGTGTGGCTCGGAGGATCGGCCCGGCCCCGCCCCACCGGGCGGCGTGCCCGGAATCTGCCAGCTCAGACCCGAGGCGGAGGGGCGGGGCTCCCAGGCACAGGGCCGTTCCCGTTGTCACCCGTTGTCACTCAGCAGGCTGGGCTGGAGCTGGCCCTGACGCTGGGGGCCCCTGGCTTCCAGGCCGGGCGGTGGGGCCTGCTGCACACAGGGCCTGGTCTATCCCGGCAGCCCTGGCCACGCGGAGCTGCCAGCCCTGTTCCCTTGGTTTCTGCAGCTGGGAATGGGGGGACACGCTGCCACTGGAGCCCTCCGCCCCCACCCGGCTCCTCCCTGGGTGCGTGCCCTCCCCTGGGGCTGCCTTTTGCAGGCCCCCCGCTTCCTGCCGCAGACTGACGCGCTCCACCACCGTCCCCGCTGGTTCTGGGACAGGCGGTGAGCTCTGGTTCGAGGGTGTCGCCAGCCTGAGCTGGCCAGTGTCCCCATCGTGCGTCCAGGGTCTCCACCCTGAGGCCTGAAGTCCCCGTGGAAGGACCTCGGAGCCAGAGGTCCTGCAGCTGGAGGCCTGGCTGGCAGAGGCCGGTGCCCTCCCCCCACCTGCATCTGTCACCAGGCTGACCCGGGGCCTGTCCCACGTCCTGTCCTCTCTGTGCCCCTGTGCCCTGCCCTGGAGAGGACTTGGAGGGGGACAGAGGGGGAGGTCTGGTGTTGTCCTTCCCTGTTTCCAACCAGAGAAGAAAATATTTCTTGCTTTCCTTCTTCTGCTGCTCCTTTTCCTTAGAACTTTTAAAGAGATTTTGTCTGTCCTTAGAACCCATCTCACTAAGACACTGAATTCAAAATACTGCTTTTTTGAAGTGACTGACAGGTTCTTCTTTTTCTTTTTCTTTTTTAAAGGAGGGGAGGGGAGACAGTGAGGCAGACTTCCACATGCACCCCGACCGGGATCCACCTGGCAGCCCCATCTAGGGCCGATGCCCAAGTACCAAGCTATTTTTAGCACCTGGGGCCATGCTCAAATCAATTGAGCCACTGGTTGCAGGAGGGGAAGAGGGAGAGAAGGGGAAAGAGTGTGTGTGTGTGTGGGGGGGGGGGAACAGACAGTTACTTCTCCTGTGTGCCCTGACCAGGAATCAAACCCGGGACATCCATATGCTGGATCAATGCTCTAGCCACTGAGCCAACCAGCCAGGACCAGATTGGGTTCTTTGTTCCTGCTTGTATCCGGATTGCCCTGGTCCAGCATGACAATTGTCGACACCACAGGTGGCCCTCAGGGCTCCTCCGTTCTCACTCTTGTCCCCTCCCCCAGTCCTCACACCCCCACACCCCCACACCCCCACACCCCCACCCTCCCACAGCCACTTTTATTCTTTTGGGGCTTTCCTAGCGTTGGTTCTTTTAGAAAATACGAGAGGCACAACCATGTCCACCTACAAAGCGGTTTCACAGGCTCCTCTAAACACCGCCTGCCCGGACTTTGTCCACAGAACATAAGATGTCGCCGCTGACCTCAGGTCCCTGAGGCTGTCCCCCGCGCCTTCCCGCGGCTGCACTCCATCCTGTGGAGACGCCAGGAGTTAGCTGAGCAAGCTCCTCTGACGGACGTCTGTGAGTTCTCGGTCTCTGTCATCACTGTGAACCCCCACCGCGAACGGCCCGGTGTGTGGGTCCCGGGGTCAGGGGGTCAGAGGGGTAGGACCCTCGTAACTGGGTTAGACGCTCTCCATTCCCTCTGTGGGACTGGCGCCAGGAGCCAACAGGAGCGTGGGCTTCTCCGCAGCCTCCCCGAGAGACTCACGGGTTCCGGCTTCGGGTTTTTGCCAATCTGGTTTAAGTGAGAGACGGAATCTCAACGCCGCGTGAATCCGCATTTCTTCTACGTGAGCGAGGCTGGGCTCCTGGGCGTGTATTTGAGAGGCGGTTGTGTCCGTCTTTGATGAACTGGCCGTTGGACCCTTTGCCCGTTTTCCTCTCCAGAGCTTCAGACTCTTTCTCATCGTTCGGAATTTTCCGCGTGTTGGTGATTCCGGTCCTGCCTGTACGCGGTATCCGCCACGAGTGTTTGGTGGTGTGCCTTTAGACCCTGCTTGTGGGGTGTTTCGCCATAGAAACGATCTAATTTCATGTGGGCAACCGGGTTCGTCTTTGGCTGGTGGCATTGGAATGTTGAGTTGTCATCATAAAAGCTCTTCTCTGTCCCAGGTTGTAATAAGGAGTCATCCGCGTTTTTCTAGTGTTTGTGCAGTGTCGTCTTGACCTGCTTGGCATCCGCTGTGAGCCGTGGAGCCTGTCCCATCTGTGTCCGTGTGGCCACCGGGGTGTCCCCGAGCCATTGACTAAGAAGTTCGTCTTCTCTACCCCACTCCACCCCTCACACCTGAGACGCAACCCCGAGCAGCTTCCTCACCCTGGGCCTCTTCTACTCTCTTATGTCCTGTCTTTGTATATTTACTTATTTGTATATTCTGGGTACCGGTCTTTTTTTTTATCAGATATGTGTGACCTGAAAGGATTTTCTTCCATTTTCTGTGGGGTTGTCTTTTCACTTCCTTGCAGGTATTGTTAACAGAACAAAAGTGTTTCTTCATTTTAACACAGTCTCATTTACCTGTTGTTTCCCTCTGTGCACTCGGTGCCTTCTCTAAGAAACTGGTTGCCTGCGCAAGGTCACAGAGACTGACTAGTAGGTTTTCTTCTAAGAGTTTTGTGCTTTTAGCTCTTGCACTCTGTCTGAGGCTTGTTCTGGTTTAAATGTTATGCACGGTGTGAGGAAGGGGTACGGCTTCATCCCTGTACGTGTGGACATTCAGGTGTCCTAGCACGGCTGATTGTTAAAATATCATTTATTTTTAAGTGGCCTTTGCTTTTTCCTGATTCTAAGTATAATATACTCTTTGTATAG
This sequence comes from Saccopteryx leptura, assembly GCF_036850995.1. Taxonomy (NCBI): domain Eukaryota; kingdom Metazoa; phylum Chordata; class Mammalia; order Chiroptera; family Emballonuridae; genus Saccopteryx; species Saccopteryx leptura. The sequence goes on from NC_089509.1 coordinate 120,203,007, forward strand.
AAAATTTGGACATTTTGAATAGCACAAAGGTCCCAGTGAGTCTGCTGTCTAGATAAATTTCAGACCACATCATTTGAAGCCGGAAGGTTTTGTACAAAAATAAACTGATCTTGCCCTCGCTAGATAGTTCAATTGGTTAGAGCAGCATCCGGAAGAGCAGAGGTTGCTCGTTCGATCCCCAGTCATGGCACATACAGGAACATAGATCTGTTCCTGTCTCTCTCTCTCTCTCTCTCTCTCTCTCTCTCTCTCCCTCTCTCTCTCTCTCTCTCTCTCTCCATCTCTCTTGCTAAAATCACTAAAATAAACATTTAAAAAAATGAAATAATCTCTTACATGGCTGTACCAGTTTGGGTTATTTTAAAGGCTCCCTAGTCTTCTAGTGGCTGGACTGCAATATATATATATATTCACTCTATTATTATAAACTTGGGTTGTTTTTAATATCTTATTCTGATGATCTGATCAGTGCCATTGTTAATGGACCAAAAGATGCCCTGTAAGATGAGGGAAGAATACCATGCTAACTCATTAAACTCATTTAAAATAAGTCAGTCAGATCTGTGGATACATTTAAGTTATAAAAGTAACATGTTTATCAAAGAACACTCGGAAGTTGCGGAATAGCGGAAGGAAGAAGAACCAGCTGCCACATGCCCCACCCAGGGACGCAAGTGTTACAGTATCAGTGGGTGTCCTTCGGTTCTTTTCCCCTGTGTTGTGCTCGACGGTTGGTTTGATGAGTTGGGGCCACACTGCACATTACAGGACATCTCACAAGGGCTGCACACTTAGCCTTTCTCGTGTCTTGCTGATCTCTGCTCTAAGTATAGCATCATGATATATTTCTTTTCTTTTTTGAATATGTTAGGTGCAAAAAGTGCTCTTCTTTATTCAAGATTTTTTTTAAATACAGAAATGCAAAGCAAAAAAAAAAAAAAAAAAAAAAAAAAAGATTCTTAAAGAACATGGAATTACCAGATTTCATAGCAAGAAATCTTTAAGTTACTTGACAGAATCCTGTCCAAAATAATTCTACTAATACACCCTACTCCTACCATAGATTTTTTTCCTTCTGAAAACTACCACCCTAATAACATTTTTCTTTAATTTGATTTTTATGGCTGCTTTATGATAACTTTCTTTGTGCTGAATGATAAGTTGTAGCTCCTTTTATGTAAACTCTCAATGTTTGTTTACTGAGATCTCCTGGTAGTAGCAATTGTTATTGGTTAATTGTTACATTTGTCTTTACTGTATTTACTTACAGTCTTTTTTTAATCTGATTTTTCTCTTTTGCTTTTGGTTATGTTGTTATGTCTGCAGATGCCCCCCTCCCCCCCATGGAATGGAAACCCACGTGCCAGTCAGGTCCCACGGGGCTGCCTTGCAACGTCAGATTGACCCGGAACCCTCAGCAGCTCAGCCCAACAAAGGAGCTACAATCATGGGTGATGGTGGTGGGGCCAGGGGTGCGGACAACAGCACCCGCACAGGCCCCCCAGACCAGAGGAGAGTGACAGAGAGGGAGACAGTGGGCTGGGCAGCGGGACCCCAGCCAGGACCTGGGGCTTCCTGGCGTCCTCCTCATGAGAACTGAAAAGAGAGGAGCCGGAGGGAGGTAAATGAAGTGTCCGGTGCCACAGGGCCACTTCTGTGCAGGTGACCGGACACAAGGCCCCCACAGCAGAGAGAGGGTCAGGCCTGAGGGCTCGGAGACCTTCCCAGTCACCTCTCACTGCCAACCAGGGAATCCTAGGCCCCCAGAGGGGTCGTACGACACGTCCATTTCACAGCGTCTCACACCTGGCTGTGGGATGTAGAGGGTGGTCAGCGGCCCTGAGGTGGCTATCTGCGTAGCGGTGACTTGGGGCTGAGCCACCTGTGAGAGGCGGTCCCTGGTCTTCCGCATGAGACCACTATCTACCTGGTTCCCGTGGTGCCTGGGTGCCAGCACCTGGCCCTGTGTGGACCTCAGACACGCTCTGATCCTGGGCCTGCAGCCTGGGGGGTGCCCTGCCCAGCACCAGCAGGCTGTGGGACTGAGGGCACAGGGGGGTGCCCTGCCCAGCACCAGCAGGCTGTGGGCCTGAGGGCACAGGGGGGTGCCCTGCCCAGCACCAGCAGGCTGTGGGCCTGCAGCCTCAGGGGGGTGCCCTGCCCAGCACCAGCAGGCTGTGGGACTGAGGGCACAGGGGGGTGCCCTGCCCAGCACCAGCAGGCTGTGGGCCTGCAGCCTCAGGGGGGTGCCCTGCCCAGCACCAGCAGGCTGTGGGACTGAGGGCACAGGGGGGTGCCCTGCCCAGCACCAGCAGGCTGTGGGCCTGCAGCCTCAGGGGGTGCCCTGCCCAGCACCAGCAGGCTGTGGGCCTGCAGCCTCAGGGGGTGCCCTGCCCAGCACCAGCAGGCTGTGGGACTGAGGGCACAGGGGGTGCCCTGCCCAGCACCAGCAGGCTGTGGGACTGAGGGCACAGGGGGGTGCCCTGCCCAGCACCAGCAGGCTGTGGGCCTGCAGCCTCAGGGGGTGCCCTGCCCAGCACCAGCAGGCTGTGGGCCTGCAGCCTCAGGGGGGTGCCCTGCCCAGCACCAGCAGGCTGTGGGACTGAGGGCACAGGGGGGTGCCCTGCCCAGCACCAGCAGGCTGTGGGACTGAGGGCACAGGGGGGTGCCCTGCCCAGCACCAGCAGGCTGTGGGCCTGCAGCCTCAGGGGGTGCCCTGCCCAGCACCAGCAGGCTGTGGGCCTGCAGCCTCAGGGGGGTGCCCTGCCCAGCACCAGCAGGCTGTGGGACTGAGGGCACAGGGGGGTGCCCTGCCCAGCACCAGCAGGCTGTGGGACTGAGGGCACAGGGGGGTGCCCTGCCCAGCACCAGCAGGCTGTGGGCCTGCAGCCTCAGGGGGTGCCCTGCCCAGCACCAGCAGGCTGTGGGACTGAGGGCACAGGGGGGTGCCCTGCCCAGCACCAGCAGGCTGTGGGACTGAGGGCACAGGGGGGTGCCCTGCCCAGCACCAGCAGGCTGTGGGCCTGAGGGCACAGGGGGGTGCCCTGCCCAGCACCAGCAGGCTGTGGGCCTGAGGGCACAGGGGGGTGCCCTGCCCAGCACCAGCAGGCTGTGGGCCTGCAGCCTGGGGAAGGTGCCCTGCCCAGCACCAGCAGGCTGTGGGACTGAGGGCACAGGCGAGGCTGGTCTCAGCTGGCAGGGACGGTGGCCCCGCGTCCTTATGAACTGAAGACAGTTTCATTTCCCTTCAAACCACAGCCCCTCCATCTGAGGGACCCCAGACTGAACTAGCCTAGATTTACTGCACCCTGCAATGCCCAAGGCCAGCGGGGAAAGAGGACCCTGTACTTTCCCAGTGGGGAGACCCCCGTGAGGGTGTTTCAAAATGATACAAGACTGGACTTGATGACTAAGCAGCATGAAGGGGCAGCAGCACAGAAGAGGAGGGGGAAACCCTGGAGAGCAGCCTGGAGGCAGTGGCCCAGCAACTGGCTTTGAGGGATGGGCTTGATTTCAGCAGGTTGTCAAAGACAGATGACCTTCCCTTGGGGGCTTCTCCCAAGGCCCTACACCCCTTGAACTTGTCCGTGGACCCTGCGGAAGCAGACGGAGCCTGCAGCCTCCTGGGGCTCAGCTCATCTGTCTCCATTATGGGTGCAAAGTCGTCTGGAAGCTTCAAACCGTTCTGTGTGGTTTCGTTTTCCTGTTGGCTCCGGAGGCAGAGGTGCGCTTGGAGATTCCAGAGGAAAGCCCTCCTGCAGCACATCCGGGAGGACCCAGGGCCGCCCTCTCAGAGAGGGTACAACGGGGCGGGGGGTGGGGTGGGGGTGCCCTGCAAGTCAAGACAGACAAACAACTGAGGGTCCCCAGTGGTCACCCCTGGCCCCCACCCCCCCTGTCCATCTGCACAGGGGGCTGGGTGTCCCCAGCTCAGCCTAGGAAAGGGTCCTGCCAAGACTGGTCTCCTTGGGGGTTCTGGGGCTGTCCCCCCTCCTCGCAGGCTCCCCCAACCATCTCTCCTTTCAGAGGGACGGGCATGCTGATTGCAGCACCAAGTCACCCAGTGCCCTGGGGCATGTCTGGTGTGCCCGGGGCAGGCCCAGCCCTACTCTGCACGCTTCCCGTGGAGGCAGCAGGGAGCCCCTCGGGGTCTCTGCTGGGGGTGCGGCTGTGCTGGTGACCAGCTTGCGGGTCAGGTCTGCTGCGCCCAGAGAGGGGTCACAGCTGCTGGAGCTCCGGGGTGGAGAAGGGCAGGACAAGAGCTCCTGTAAGGAGTGGTGTCTGTCTGTCTGTCTGCCTGCCACACCATGGAGGACCCTGCCTCACTCCGAGTGTGTTCTTGGCCTGCTTCACCTTTTCTGTGCTGAGCAGTTGGGCCTGCAGGGAGGCCTTCTACACTGAGGCCACCCCAGGGGGAGGGGGCACTCCCTCTGTGTGGTCACCAGGCACGGAGCCCCTCCCTCTGCTCCCAGTCTGGGGGAGGTCCCTCCCGGGGAATGGCTCCGCACCCCCAGCTCAGCTGACCCGGCCCAGAGGGTCTCTCCCGCTGGTCTCACCTGGGCAGCCCTCTGGGGGAGACAGGGAGAGGGGCTTCCTCTCCGGCTGGCCTGCTTGCTCCTCCCACGGCCACCCCGCCCTGTGGGGCTGGGACCACTTCTCTGAATGCGTTCACTGTCTCACACTTGGTCTGGGAGTTGAGACAGCGCCAAACGGGGCGGGCTGGGAGGAGAAGGGGGTTCTTGTTTCCGCCCAGCCCCTCACCAGCTGCCAGGCACCCCTCTGCCGGGGCCCCCGCCCTGGCTGTGAACCGCGGCTAGGCAGGTTTCCTAGGGAGGCCTTCGCGGGACCTCCAGGTGGGAGGGGTCTCCCGCCAGGTGAAGTGAGCTGTGCCAGGGGGTTGGGTTGGGGTTCTGAGTGGACCCCTCACTCATATGCACACTATGGGATGCCGCCTGTCACTCACACTCCTCTTCCCACCTACCCCCAGTGGGCTGGCCAATCAGATGAGGCCACCTCCCTCCACCCTCAACAGAGATACCCCCCCAAGGTAGAGTGTGAGCCCAGGGGGACCAGGCCAGTCTGGGCAGTCCGGTGGAGGCACAGAGGCAGTGGTGGGATTCAAATAATTTAACACCCGGTTCTCTGCCCTAATGACCGTTTTAAGTCTTAAAAAATAATATACCAAAAGGAAGCTTATTATTTCATGCATTTAATACTTATATAAGAACAACAAAAGAGGTAAACAAAGCTAGATTATGTTATAAGAAAGAGTTTTAAAATGTCAACAAAAAAATGTTAAGTAATACCTGATAAGAAAATAAGAAAACTGCTATTGAAGGTGTTTCTATGTTGCTTCTTGACTGGCGTCCTCGCCTGCAATGTTTCCCCCTGTGGACGGAATGAACGTGACTACGGGCGCTGAGAACACGCCGTTGCGCAGACGGACGTTAAACAAGAGTCAGGAATGTCAGTGTGTGATGTCCACGTGGGGCGGCTGCCCAGGCGCCCACCTCAGAGAGAACCCTGGTGACAAGCACCATTGTAACCGCTGGTTCACCGGACTCAACAAAGAATTAGGTGTTGGTTCTGCTGCATCCGTGCGAACCGGCTGAATCCCACCCCAGGGCTCAGGAGGTGTTGGGCAGGGCCTGTGGTCCTCTCTCTGCCTCGAAACCTGTAAGGATGGAGACCACCAGTGGCAGCCTGGCCCCACTGCCCAGCAGGAAAGAGCTCTCCTGGGACAGGGAAGGAGGCCAGATGCAGGTGGGGGCCCCGGGGGACACTGGCCAAGGGAACGTCCACCACAGCGGGCGGCCGCCAGGGCCCGGCCCTGCGGTGTCGGGTGGTAAGATGGAGAGGGGCCTCCCTCCCGTGGCTCTTGGCTGTGAGGAGTCAGCGTGGCCAGGACGGATGTGTGGGGGACGAGCCAGGGAGGTGAGGGTCAAGGCAGCTCAGGAGGGGCAGCCACAGACGGAGGAAGACCAGCTCTGGAGGACAATGTAAGGGATGGGGCGGGGAGGGGTAAAGGCACCGCGGTGCCCACTCCGGTCCCGGATGCCTTCCTGTTCACACGGTGCTGTTCCTGAGACCCTCCACTGGCTCTGACCTCGGCCCTGTCTCACCAGACCCCACGGGCCACACACAAACCTCTGTCCTCACCCCCACGCCACACGCCCACAGGGGCTGAGCAGAGAGCCCCTTGCCCTCAAGGCCAAGTGGCTCATGGAGAAGAGGCGGCAGGAGGCCTGGCTGGTCCCCACGTTGTCCCCAGGCTCTGAGGACCAGCCAGCCATGGTGCCCACGTTCAGCCTGCCTTGACTGGGAGCCTCCGGACGGGTGACAGCACATCCCGGACCACAGAGTGCCACAGAGACCTCGGCTTCCAAGCCTGCGGGGCCCCGCCCCCTACGGAGCGGCCTCAGAGGCGGTCCTCCCTGTCCCCCACCTCACACAGAAGGATATTAAGGCCCAACAGGGGGTTGGCTTGTCCCCAGATCCCGGAATAGCCTGACCTTCTACCTCCCACCCTGCACGTCTGTCTCCAGGGCGGAGTGGGTGGCCAGTCGGGCAGGCTGGCTGGGCCGTGTTCCTGCTGGGTCTGACTCACCAGCCGCCGGGCCTGAGCAGCCCCTCGCCCGCCCCGGGCCGCCTGTCCCTGAGACAAGGAGCTGGCTGTACCAGCCCTGGGAGGGATCACGGTGACCCTGCGGGCAGAACACTCGTAAATCGTGAAGCCCTGGGGTTGAGTGGCACTGTGAGGCCACTGGCCATTCAGTGCAGCTGGAATTGGGCCCACAGGATTCGGGACGGGAGGGGGCATCTTCCCGGGCCCTCCCTGCCCAGAGCCCCTCCTGCCTCACACGTCCCGTCCCGTCATCCTGCTGGACTCAAGGTGGAAGTCTGTGGCTGAGCACAGAAGAGGGGGTGTAGCTCTGTCTGGTCTCCTCCCCACCCCCATCCAGACACCCAACATGGTGGGCTGGCCTCAGGTGACCAGGACCTGTTCATCGGTGGCCACCGACTGCCTGCTTAGCCCGGGCCCACCCTGGAGCTGGCGGGCTCCCTAAGAACTTTCAGGGGAATATGTCGGAACTAGGCGCTGTCCGCTGCATTAATCATAATTATTTTAATTAAGCAGATATGAAACACAGCTCGTCAGATTGGATTATAATCAGCAGCTAACCACCGCGGGCGAGTTGGCGACCCGGCATCGGTAGCTCACACTTCCCAGAGCAGATCGCCCGAGGATGCACGCCGTCCGTCTGTCCGAGGGGCAGGGGGCCGCAGGGTTGCTGAGATGGAGACCGAGGGAGGTGGGTAACCCCCTCCTGCCCAGTGCCATGCAAAAGCCCCGTCTTCAGCTGGGCCGCTGCGTGGTCACTCGGCTGGAGGACACACTGCCGCCACCATCCTGACATCCTCAGGTCTCTAACAGGCTCCCATCTTCACTTTGCACGGGATGCAGGGTCCCGGCCACGTCCGTGCGTGGCAACGTGCCTTGTGGCAGCATTGTGCTGCTAGCGTGGGACCCCCGGAAACGAGGGGCTGCTGGCCTTGGTGGTCAGGACACGGAGGGTACAGGGGCACCCACAGAGCTGAACGCACCCCGAGCCAGGGTGCTGGGAGCAGGAGCCAGGGTTCCAGGGACGGGGAGGTCTCCTGGACACTCATGGATGGCGGTGGCCTGGCTGTCACCCTGGGTGTAAAGGTGCAGAAGCAGGACAGCCGTGGGCTGTGGGCCGAGCATGGGCTGCGTCGAGCCAAGTGCTGGGCTCCATCTGCCTCGGCACCCGGCTGGCCAGGTGACTCGGGCGGGGGCTCCTCCTGCCTCTGCAGGAAGCTCTTGTCACCGGGGAGAAGTCCCTGATTTTGTCCTCACGGAATGGGAGGTGCCTTTGTGTCCCGAGCGTCTGCTCACAGTGCGTCCTGAGCACCAGGAAGAGGCCGTCCTGGGCCTGCCCAGTTCCGACTGACAAGGAGCAAACAGACGGACAGGCCTCCGAGCCCCCACCCCCACCTGGAAGAGCCCCACAGGAGGGGCCCTGTGCTCCTCACACAGCCTCTTCTGGGAGAGACCAAGTGACCCTTGACCACACACGGCTCCATGCAGAGACCCTGGTCATCCTTCCCACTCGAGGTCCCTCCGGCTCTCACACCTGCCCCCCCTCCGGGTCTCCAGCTCTGTGACCACACGGCCCTGGTCGCGTGTTCCCAGTGTCCCCCTGGGCTCTGGCCCACAGCAGAAGTTCAGCTCCTGGCCGAGCCTGCTGACGGGAGTCAGCACCACACGGTGGGCCGGAGGACTCGCGGGGCCCTGGCCTGAGCTGTGGACCCTCGGGCGGGCACAGCTCCAGGCACACGGACACTTTCTCCCGAGCGGGGCTAAGTCTGGAGAAGCAGGAGTGAGCGAGGGCACGGGCCTCGGTCCGACCAACGTCCTCCATTTCTCGGGCTCACTGTGCCTGGGCCAGAACTGCCCAGGGACCCATCACAGCCAGTCACGCCCCGAGGTCCCGTGCGGCGTGGTGCCCGTCCACCGCTGTGGACGCCGCGGTCCGCTGGGTTCCGAGTCCCGCGAGGCAGAGTGAGGACTGAGACGCAGGACCAGGTGGACGGGAACGTGCCGCTGGTGTGTCCAGGGGCTTCTCAGTGCACAAGATCGCTCCCGGAGCCGCCCGGGACAGAGGGCACCTGTCCGTCACCAGGCCTCCCCTTCAGCCTGCAGAGGGCAGGTCAAGGTCACTTCCAAGGCTCCTGCTGGGTTTCGATCGAAGATGATGCCCTGTCTTGACTGTACCTTCCGTCCAAGCTGAAAGAGATCGCAAACCGAATTATCCAAAGATTTAACAGGAATTGATTTTAATTTAAAGCCCTGGGAGTGCTTTCTCCCCCGATGACAGGAGAGGAGAAAGAGGCCTGTCTCCCTGATTGCCCGATAACTGTATCTGATCCGCTTCTCGGCCGTGCCGCCTCCCCCGGATGAGGTCAGCTGTTCTTGTCTCCCGGTGATTACCCAGAGGAACCTCCAAATGCCGAAGGAAATTAAATTTCTCCTTTTATTCCAACCTGGCGCCTTCTCACAGTCCAATAAATAACCCCCTGAGCACAGACGCTTACGTCCAGATGGATTCAGGGCAAGTTCTGAAGCAGGAGCGTCAGGGAGACCGCTCGTCCTTCAAAGGGGGTGTGGTGCTGGGTGTCCCTGGGGCTGGCACCGCCTCGGGGCGCCCCGAATCTGATGCACAGGACCTGGGCCGTGATCTAGTCAGTCACAGGACCTCGGGAAGGTCCCCTTCGACTGCGAGGAGGCCATGATCGGAAGTGTGTTTTGGGAGCGCCCGTACACGACCACGGGAGAAAGCCTGAGTCACGAGGATGCCCCGCCCGACAAAGTCCCCTCCTGGTCCTCAGCTGCAAGTCCCTTGACCAGTCACAGTGTGCCCAGGGATGTGCCTGTCCCTCCCAGACCCAGGGGTTATAAGGGGCAGGTCCCCTTCTCCTTCGACCCCGTCTCCCTAGCCCTGGATGCCCCGCCCGGAGCGGCTGCGGAGCGCGGTGCCGGCCGAGACCACCTACCCTGCAGACGAGGGTCCTCAGGGCCGGGTCCTCCTCCTCCTTCAGCACAACTGCAACTGCCCACCGCTGAGAAACGAGGGCCCAGCTGCTCCCGTGCCACCTCCCAGGCGGCAGAGGGGGTGCTCCTCCCCTCCAGGGCTACCCATTCCTGCGTCCACACCCCGCCTGGCCCCACTTCCTCTGCCCTTGGCCTTCAGCCTGCCCTGTGGGTCTGTCTCCTTGCTCAGCCCCACCCTCAGTGTCCGCCCCTCCCCAAGCTCCTTCAGGGAATGGTCTACGCTTGCCATCTCCTCTTGTCCCCCCCCCCCCCCCCCCCCGCGACCACAGGCTGGGCCCACTGGTGACCAGGTGACCCGCCCTCGTCATCCTCCTTGGGACTCACGCCTTCTTGACACCCATTTAAGAAGCCCCCTTTCCTCGGTGCCCGGACTGGGGACTGGATGAGAGGCTGCCTTTCGGAAATGACTGTGATGTGTGGAGGCCACGCCGCCCAAGAGTTTCAGCAGGCCATCCTGTGCCTGGGGCCTAGAACCATAGACTATTGGTCTGGAAAGGCTGCAGGGCTCACAGCAAGTGATGACGTCACTGGGCAGGGCCGCGTGATGACGTCACTGGGCAGGGCACGTGATGACGTTGCTGGGCAGGGCCACGTGATGGCGTCACTGGGCAAGGCCCACAGCAAGTGATGACGTCACTGGGCAGGGCCCAAAGGCACGTGATGACGTCGCTGGGCAGGGCCACGTGATGGCGTCACTGGGCAAGGCCCACAGCAAGTGATGACGTCACTGGGCAGGGCCCAAGGCACGTGATGACGTCACTGGGCAGGCCCGCGTGATGGAGTCACTGGGCAAGGCCCATAGTGCGTGATGACGTCGCTGCCAGTAGGCGGAGATAATGGGGTCGTTATTTTAAAAGTTCAAACTGGACCCAGAGAGGGCCAGCCACCTGCAGAGTCACACAGAGGTAAAGCAGCAGCTGGGACTCGGCACCCGATGTCCTGCTGCCCCTGGGTCATTGTTGCCCCGATAGCGTTCTGGTCACTGCCCTCGGCCTGGTTCCGTGGCCGGGCCCCGTGACTCCCAGATAGGCTTGTGTGGCTGCATTTCTACGGTGAGAACAGTGCTTCCAGGGGTAGGCAGGGCTCTCAGGCGGCGGCCCCCCTGCCTGCCACGACGCCTCGCCGCGTCTGCCGGGACGGTGTCTGCACATACCTGGAATCGCACGCGTGCTTTTGATCCTGATTCCAAGCGAGTCCCCTCCGAGATCAAAGCCGGCCAGGAGGACGGGGCCCCTTTGAAGTTGGCGGGGGCTTTCTGAGACGCAGGTCCCGGCAGCCACACACTTTCCTCCAGATGAAGGGCTGGACAGGTGGAGCCGCAAGCCTCCTGGCACGGCTTCTCAGGGGGAGCACGCGTGCTGGCCACCCCGGAACAGCCACACCTCTGCGCTGTCTGTGCAGACACCCCCTTCACTCCCCGAATTCCCTTTGAAAACGACCCTCTCCTCAGGCCACTGATCCTGGAGGGAGTGTCACTGTGGTAATGGAACACATGACCCAGGCGACCCACTCAGTACCGCCCAACCCCTGAGACGCTGACCAGCCCAGGGTGGACACGTGACCCAGGCCACCAATCTCAGTCCAGTGGGAGATTCAGAAGTTTATTGAAAGGAGGGGCTGCTCTGTGCAGGAGCCGCTGTGGGCCTCAGTGTCCACCCAGAGAGACCTCGAGCCGCACAAGGGAGAGCAGAGCAGAGGGGGAGGCGTGGTGCTGACCACCTGGCCCAGGCTCCTGGATCCAGCCATGCCTGAAGCTCCTCCGCCCCTTACATTTGAGATTTCTATAATCCAATCGATTGTCCAGCTTTTTTTTTTTTTAAGCGAGGTTTGAGAATGTTGTATACTTGTACGATGCCTGACCACTGAGCACAAGCTTCTCACAGAGGGTGGACGTGGGCGGGGGCGGCTGGCTCGCTGGTCTCCTAGGGGTGGAGGGTCGCCGACGGGGAGCTACTCCTCCAGCTGCCAGAGCTCCCTCGGCGAGGGGTCTGGGGCTTGGGAGGGCTGTCCACCTGCACTCTGGCCTGGCCGCTGACCCCTCAGTGGCATCGTGAAGCTGTGCAGTTGTAAACTGGGGTCCGTGTGTTGAATCGGGGAAGAGGTGTGTTGAAAGCAAGGGGTTTCTGAAGGACCATGGTGGCATCACGTGCGTGTGAGGGACGGCTCGCCCACACTGGCCAGAGAGGGTCTCGCCAGCTGTGAACTAGGACAGAGACCCCCAAAGATGCCGATCAGACCTTCCCTGGTGATCTCCAGCCAGACCCAGGTCGGTGCTGTGTGTGAACACACAGTTAGCCGCTCACCGGGCTATGGGCGGGGCTCCTCGACCTTCCAGCCTCATCACGCCGGCCTCTCCCGGCCCCCAGCCAACAACCAGACACCAGCCACAGATGTCACTCAACCACACAGCCGCGGCTTTAAGGGCCAGAGACCCTAGCAATAGTGTGTGGGCTCAGGATAAGTGACTGTCCCTGCAGGCTGGACAGAAGGTATGGTGACATGGCCGACCCCTCCTCGGTATACACGTGTTACACCGGCCTCTTTTAAAAGCAAAGGCTGGACAAACTCATCCCTTTCTCCCCCTCTCCCCACCTCCCCTGTAAGTCGATTTTTAGAAGATCAGAATTTTCTTTATATTCACCTCTGAAATGTGCACCAGGAGGTGAGCAGGACAGAGGCAGATGGCGGGGGAGGGGCGGCAGGGACCTTGCAGGGGTCCCAGATGGTCTGACATGTTCTTAGACGCCTTCGTTCCCCCTGGGGAGTGATGGAGCACTCTGGTGTGCAGGCCACCCCCCCATCTCTGTGACAGCCCCCCAGGGGCTTGAGCCAGGACCTGGCAGGGCCCTGGGTGGTGCAGTCCTGTGGCAATGTTGGAGCTGACCTCTGTGTCCCTTGCCGTGCCCTTGGGCACTAGCCAGCCTCACCGCACCCCACCGCAGGGCTGTCGGGCGACTGTCGGCGACGGAGCACCCACCTTGGTGCTCTGCGGGGGCCCGGAGCCCTGTCTTGGATCCTGACAGGTGTGAACCCAAATCTGGGCTCAGCCAGGGCCCTTTCACCCCCCATTGGGTGGAGCCTTATTTCTTCAGTCAGGAGACTCCCTTCCTCTGCCCAAGGGAGTTGCCAAAGGCCGCGGGCCTCCCGGGACCCCAGAAGGCAGCTTTGACCCGGAGGACTGAATGATGACGGAGTGGTGACCCCAGGAGGGACCTGGTCTGTCCACCTGAGATCCCAGCCGGTACCCACCCCTTGGCCAGGGAGTCTGGATGCAACCCGGCCCCTCCCTCTACCTCCTGGTCTCCTGCAGGGGGGGGGGGGGGCCTGAATGGAGCTCAGGGGCTGGAGAAGGCCAGGGGCCACTGGGCTCACACACAGGCCCAGTGCTGGTCACCTGGCTAAGCAGGGTGGAGATCAGCCAGGGAAGGCCAAGTGCTGCTCAGAGCTGGGAGGCCAGAGGGCTGGTGCCCCAATGCAGGACATGCTGAGATGCCCCGCAGACCCCTCGAAGCAGGCCCTGGGGGAGAGGCAGCCCCCCTTCCTGGCCGACCTGCTCCCCAGGCTGACCGCCCTCTCCGTGCTCAGCTGTGGGGTGTGGTCCAACCCTGTCCAGGTGGAAAGTGCAGTGGCAGCCCCCCCCGGGGGGTGAGGACAGTGCCCAGACCTGGAACACCCCACTTCACTTACAGATCGCTGCACGTGAGAACCTTCCAGAACCTCCTGGCTTTGGGGAGCAGAGAGGGACAGCCCTGCAAGGGGGTGCACGCAGCTTCCCTGGTCTCCGTCCCCACCCGACAGCTGCATTCGTGGGGCAGGGGGTGGGGGGCAGGCCTTGGCTGCACCGTGTCCTGAGTCCTGAGCTCCGTGGGGTTAAGAGAGACCAGCCAAACCGGCAGCACGTGTGGGGACAGGCAGTCCAGGCGAGAAGGGACGGTCCAGGCGAGAGGGGACGGGGACCGTCCAGGCGAGAGGTGACGGTCCAGGTGAGAGGGGACGGTGACGGTCCAGGCGAGAGGGGACGGGGACCGTCCAGGCGAGAGGTGACGGTCCAGGTGAGAGGGGACGGGGACGGTCCAGGTGAGAAGGGACGGGGGCGGTCCAGGTGAGAGGGGACGGTCCAGGCGAGAGGGGACGGGGGCGGTCCAGGTGAGAGGGGACGGGGGCTGAGGGCAGAACCGTGGCACTTTGGGACCATTCATTCCACAGCAGGTACCTGCCCCGTTCCGGCATCCAAGTGCTCCCCGCTGCCCCAGCCTGTGCCCAGGGTCATCTCGAGTACCTGACCTGAGCACTGGTCACGTCTGCTGGAAGCCTGGCCCCAAGCCCACAGCACTGACCACCTGCTCTGGGCTCTGGGTCCTGGGCCTGCAGCCCAGCGCTCACAGGGAGCCGTTCTCGAGGCCCCAGGAGGTGGCCGTGGAGGGGGAGGGTCCCACAGTCCTGGCACCCCGAGGCCCTGTTCAGGGCCAGGATGTCGGGTCGGGGTCGTGGGAGGGAGGGCCTGGCTCCTGCTCTCACCACTGAACCTCAAGGTCAAGGGCAGCCAGCAGCCCCGCCCAGCCCCACCCCCGACCCTCTGGGAAGGGAGAAGGGTCTATTTCTGCTCTCTGACAACACAAGGAGCAGCCCTGTGACTTATCTCTCTGCCCACAGTGGACGCAGCCACAGAGGACGCTTTGTGCCCTGGGGCTCTGCGCCCCCACCCCTGCAGTCCCAATGTGCGATGAGGGGTGGGGGAAGGGCCCAGGCCCTTTGGTCCACACCTCCCAGAATGCCCCTGGGACCCCTGCCAGCTGACCTGACCTGGGCCCGGACGTTCCCTGGATGTTTGTCATGGGTCCACGTGGGGTCCTTGCTTGTTCAGGCAACATCACCCCCTGTTGTTGGGGGGGGGTCCTCTCCCAACGATCCAGCCTCACACGGCCGGAAGCTCTGAGACCCCTCCCCCTGTCGGAGGGTCTGGAGTCATTAGCTACCGAACTCTACACAGATGGCTGCCAGCTCAGGACAAGTTACCCTCCCCAGCCTGTGAACTGGGCAGAGCATGACAGAGCTGGCCTACTGCGGGGACAGTGATGGTGCACATGATGGTGGAGGTGAGGGTGGCCGGGCCCCCTGTCCACCTGCAGCATGTGTGGCCCTTCTGCGCCACGGGTTAGGCCTGCGGCCCCCACCCCCATGACATTGTCACCTTTCCCCCGGGGGCTAAGATGCCACGCTGCAGCCCCAGGACCCTGGGTGACCTGATGACCCCAGCTGAGGTCCCAGGAGCTGGTCCTCAGACTCTCGGCTGCCACTTCCTGCATAGAGTGTCCTCGGCTGGTCTCAGGGAAGAACCAGAAAGTGCTGCTGAGCTCGCCCCACCAAGGCCACACTGGGGTCACGGGTCTCACGGGGGACACATGGGCCCTGCATGGGCAGTGGAGACCCAGTCAGCGGGAGCTGAACCTCTGAGGGGCTCTGTGCCCATCTGGTCAAGGCTGGGCCGGCACTCATTTGCCCATCCCTCCTCCTCCAGTCTGTGGCTAGGGTACCCAACCCGCTGGTCTGCAACTTCCAATAAATCACTGCAGCAGCCACCGGCAGAAGGGGGCCTTCACTTCAGGTGCCCGTTGAAGATTTCTGTAAACAGACCGACGCCCAGGTGGTCCACCTTGCTGCTCTCCGCCACCACAAACATGGGTGTGGAGAGGCAGGGGGGCTTCCTGGAAGAGGCGGCTCTCACTCGGTCACCAGAGCTTTCCAGGGGCTGGTGACGGACATAATCCACAGCAAATCCAGATGGTGGAGCGCTCACCACCAGCTGATGCCCAAGGGGGTACATTTCCGGGCCAGGGGCTGGCGGGACAGGCGCTCTCGATATATCACGGAGAGGCCAGGTCCAGTTACAGGGCACTGTATACACGCAGATGACCTCATCTCCAGCACTTTTTCCGGAAAGGGTGTGATGCACATATGTTCGGCACACAATTTGATGAGTCCTAATAACTGGAGTCGCCCCGGCAACCCCCCCACCACCACCACCCTCTCAACACGGAGTGTTCCCACCCTCCAATAAGCCCCACACCCACTGTCACGCACGTGGAATTAGGCATTCTTTTGTCTGGCTTCTTCCACTAAGTGAAGCTTGAATGTCTTCCACGGTGTTGCGTGTGCCTTTCCGTCGCCAACGAGTGTTCCTCCGGACAACCTATCACGGGCGTATCGGTCTGACCCCCGGTTGAGGGTGTTTCTCGGGGTGACGACAACTGTGAGGTTTACTTGGATGCCTTTCATGCTCTTGAAGACATTCCTTCCGTGGCTGACTTGTGAGGGTTTTATCACAAACGGATGGTGAGCATTGTCAGACGCTTCCGCTGTATCCATTCGTAGGAACATCTATAGTTTTCTCCCGCTTTCTGTTCATGTTCTGAATTATGCTCCTGGAAGAAACCACACTGGGCCCCAATAGGTTATTCTTTCTACGGATCCCTGGACGCGATTCTTTCATTTTTAACCAGCCTCTCTGCACCTGGGCTCCTGAGGGAGTTGGTTTGTGATGGTGATTTCTCGCACGGTCCTCGTCAGGTGGGGTGTCGGCCTCATGAGAAATGTCTAAGTGTGTCCCCTCCCCTCAACTTTCTGAAAGAGTCAGTATACACTTGACATCACTTCAACTTTAATGTTTGATAAGTTTAACAGCGGAAACACCTGGACCTGGAATTCTCTCTGTGGGGTGGTTTCCGATACATTCGATTTCTTTACTCTGTGAAGGGCCATTCCAATTGTCTGCGTCTTCTGGTGTCGCTGACGGTAAATTGGGTCTTTGAAGGAATTTTTGTGTCACCAAAGTTGATGGCTAGAGAGTGTGGGATTGACAGGTTTTATTCAGCCATCTCCAAACTTTAGTTATGGTGAAATTTTTATTTTATGCATTTTACACGTCAGTATTCCATACCCTTTTTGGTTCTTTCTCTTGCTTCCTTTTCTCTGTTGCAAGTTTTTTCCGATGGAAATTGGGGCTGGTCGAGGTTCAGGAAGGGTCACCTCCAGTAGTTCCCATCTCGAGAAGAGAAGTGTACAGGCATCCAAGTTGGGGAGGAGCCTTCATGGTTAATGACAGAGGGAACGCTTAGCATCACAGTTCTCGTGCGGGGCCCCCGGGCAACCTGGCAACAGAACAGCAGCTCAGCCTTTCCTGGAGAGGAGAGTCGTCCTCCACGACCCAAGAGCTCGGTACTCACGGCTCGTGTTCACAAGTGAGGCGATGAGGAGATGTGGTCATGAGCAGCAGGACTCCGTGGGAAGGCCAGGTGGACAAGAACTGGGTGGGAGTAAAGATGACAGGAGAGAGATGACCTGGTACAAACAAGCATGACAGCAGGTGCCCTAGCCAGTAAGCCGTACAGTAATATTCAGATAATTCACATGTTGATAAAATAGAGTGCAGATGCCCAAAGAGCTGTTGCATAAAATACGCAATGCATGAAATAGATTCAGAAAAGGAAGCTTGAGAAGCCCACGTTATTCAAACATAACGTCAGGATTGGAAGCAGGAAAGGGGGAAAACTCTTTCATGTTGAGATCACTCCTCTAACCGGGGTGAAACAGTTACTGGTTAGTAGCAATGCGGCAAGAGACGCAGAGGATAAATACTGCATTCAAATCTCAAGGTAGCCAGGAGGAGAAGAATATGTTTCCATTTCAAACACAGAAAAAGAGTACACATGAAAAAGCTGAGCGATGAACAAGAGAAATAAAGTAACAATAAAGAATGGAAATGCTACCCAATAAGAAACATAATAACGGTGATAAAAAGAAGACAAAAGAAAAACCAGATTACAATAAGACAGAGAGAGGTCACCCGACTTGTCAACTGCCGCCCCCCGCCCCCGCCTGCCCCCAGATAAAACCCAGCTCCCTGTTGTTACAGGAGAGGGAAATCAGACGGGGCCAGGTGAGCCCGCCACAGAGCACAGGTGAGCCAACCTGAGGAGGAGGCCGACCCAGCTTCCCCGCAGGTCCCCCTTTACACCCAGCAGCACCCCGAGCCAAGGGTTCGGGCCTTGCCATCAGACCCAGGGACAAGACCACCTGGAGGTGTGGAGGGCACCGGTTTTCTTCATATTAAAATTGTAATTCATCAAACAATTGGCACGGCTGCGTGCCTGGCACGGTAGCATGTAGTTTACAACCACAGGTCCGCGATTTCATCTTCCAGAGACTTCTTTGCTGTTGGCACACGACGACCACGAGTTTCAGCAGCACCCCTGTCTTGCCTCAGGTGGCAATGACCCCCTCGGCCACACCACCGTCCCCCAGCCGGGCACCTGAGCATAAAAGCCAGCGGCATGGACTTGGGTCAGTCAGAACAGTGAGGGAGACCTGGCAGCCAGCCCCGGGGGGAGAGTGAGTGTGGATAAAACAATGAAGAACCCCGTCTTTGTACAGAGGCATGAGGAATCTGCTTGGCTCTGTGGCTCAAATATCAGACAGATGTTTTCAAACACCTGTGAATCATTTCATTCTGTCCATCTGGGACAGGGGTCGGGAACCTATGGCTCGCGAGCCAGATGTGGCTCTTTTGATGGCGCTGCATCTGGCTCGCAGATAAATCTTTAATAAAAAAAAATAACGTTAAAAATATAAAACATTCTTATGTATCACAATCCATTCATTTCCTACCGCTCATGTTCATGGTTGCGGGTGGCTGGAGCCAATCACAGCTGTCCTTCAGGACAACACCAAAATTTTATTGGATAATAATTTGTAATGTACACGGGTCATTGTATGGCTCTCATGGAATTACATTTTAAAATATGTGGTGTTCATGGCTCTCTCAGCCAAAAAGGTTCCTGACCCCTGATCTGGGAGAACTGGTTTGAAGCATTTAACTCAGATCCCAGACCCAAAGAACATCTTGAAATTTTTTTTAAATTTTTTTGTGGCAGAGACAGAGTCAGAGAGAGGGACAGATAAGGAAAGACAGACAGGAATGGAGAGAAATGAGAAAGCATCAATTATCAGTTTTTCGTTGCGACACCTTAGTTGTTCATTGATTGCTTTCTCATATGTACCTTGACCATGGGCCTTCAGCAGACTGAATGACCCCTTGCTCAAACCAGTGACCTTGGGTCCAAGCTGGTGAGCTTTTTTTGCTCAAACCAGATGAACCTGCGCTCAAGCTGGCGACCTTAGGATCTTGAACCTGGGTCCTCCACATCCCAGTCCGATGCTCTGTCCACTGTGCCACCGCCTAGTCAGGCTCAGTTTTTTTTTTTAATGTTGAAATCATGCAGCCAAGGTTCCCCCAACCACCACAGGTCAATAAAATTAGAAACTGATCATAAAAGTAGAGGAAACAGAAAAATACCATGTGGGAGCTTTCAAAAATAAACAGAAAACAAACCTTCACTCTTTGCTCAGAGAAGAAATAAAAAGATTGTAACAAAACTGATATAGTCAGGCAGCCACGAGGCCACACACCAAAGACTATGCAATGAGCCTGGATTTGTATGAGGAGAAAACTCACCCCTTCAGGTGCTTTGGTCACTAGAAAGAAAGAAGCAAAATTAAGTAGTAAACATAAGGGTAGCAGCTGATTAATCATGAGGAGACAAGAGAATGTGAGCAGCATGGATCAAAGCAGATATTAATAAAATAGAAACTGAAGATAATGCGTAGAATTAATGCACATTCAAGAGCAGGTGCCTTAGAAACAAATAAAATAAGAGGTAAAAAAGAAATAAATAAAGACAAGTCCTTGGCTGCGTACAACTTTTTTTTTTAGATGAGAAAAGGGGAGATAGACGGACTCCTGTGTGCGCCCCAACCGGGATCCACCCAACAACCTTATCTAGGGCCAATGCTCAAGAACTGAGCTATTTTTAGTGCCTGAGGCTGATGTGCTCCAAGGGAGCTAACCTCAATACCTGGGGCCACGCTTGAACCAATCAAACCAGTGGCTGTGGGAGGGGAAGAGGGATAGAAGGGGGAGAGGAAGAGGAGGAAAAGCAAATGGTCACTTCTCCTGTGTGCCCTGACCGGGAATTGAACCTGGGATGTCCATATGCTGGGCCAACGCTCTATCCATTGAGCCACCAGCCGGGGCCTGTGTACAACTTTTAAAACAAGCTTATAATCTTCATTAACCACGTGATTTTTCTAGGGAACTAGAGGTTGCCCAAGATGACTCCTGAAGAGACGAGAAACCCATTAACGATGGACACCCTTAAAATATGGAAACTCACAAAAACAAATCCTTCCAAAAGGTTCTCCATCCTGTAACAGCTGTCTGATCTCAAACCAAAGGTAATTGTGACAGCCAACCAGGCAGAACCCAGGACGTCAATCCCACACCATGTTCGTCTTAGGAAGAAATATAAAGATCCTAAGTAGGAGTTCAGCAGCTTATCAAAAACAACTATGCACTTGGAACACCTTGAATAACCCTGGGGGTGTGATGATATTCACAAGCTGTCTTACGAAGAGCTCGGGGTTCCCTGAAGGTCGGCTGTCCCGAGCCCTCCCACCCTTTCACTTTCCCAGGCCCCTGCCAGTAAGGGGCAGTCACTGAGTTTCCTATAAATGACACCCAAACAGAAACCCCGGTGGATGGAGCGTCCAAGGAAATCTTTGATGTACCCGATAACGAGAAGCAACACACTCCTTCTTGTCCTTTGCTCCTCTTCCTCTTCTCCCTTCCTGGGATTCAGAAGATAGATGGCTGGAGGTACAGCAGCCACATTGTGACAACGAGGACAAATGCCACACGATAAACCCAGAGGAGGAACGGACAGGAGGAGCCAGGGCCCCTGAAAGGTGCTCAGTCAGTCACGAGTGGCCTCGCTCCATCTGATTTTCTGTCTTATCTGGAGATGTGTATGTAAATATAATTAATTCTTCTATGAATAATCTACTGTTATGTGATGTATCTTATTATTGATTCTATATTTGAAATAGTTGCATGTGGTCCTAGAACCACAAGACAAAGGCACCCCTTTCGAATGTTATCTGCAGACAAATCCATTCCTTTTCATCTTCTTTTCAACAAATATTTGTCAGACATTAATTTTTTTTTTATGGTGAACACAGACTGCACAGCTGTGTATCTTGAAAGAGCTATGATGACATCTGATGAAATCAGTGTTGGTTTTTATTTTTTTATTTTTTTTTTATTTTTTGTGTTTTTCTGAAGTTGGAAACGGGGAGGCAGACAGACTCCCGCATGCGCCCAACCGGGATTCACCTGGCACGCCCACCAGGAGGCGATGCTCTGCCCATCTGGGGCGTTGCTCTGTTGCAACCAGAGCCATTCTAGCACCTGAGGCAGAGGCCATGGAGCCATCCCCAGCGCCCGGGCCAACTTTGCTCCAATGGAGCCTTGGCTGCGGGAGGGGAAGAGAGAGACAGAGAGGAAGGAGAGGGGGAGGGGTGGAGAAGCAGATGGGCGCTTCTCCTGTGTGCCCTGGCTGGGAATCGAACCCTGGACTTCTGCACGCCAGGCCCACGCTCTACCACTGAGGCAACCGGCCAGGGCCTCAGTGTCGGTTTTTAAGTCGTCGGGGGAAGCGTGGACCTCACCCGGCCAGCTTGGGGCGAGCCCGCCTGCAGCACAGCCGTGGTGCTGCCCTGTGGCGGAAGGGGGTAGAGCCCCGTGAGTCCTCATCACCTCCGCTCTTGAATCAGCCTTTAGAAGTGGGAACTGACCTCCAGACAAAACCGTGAGGTGAGGGCCGTGGCTGAGAGACCTGCTCCGGCCACTGGGCTTCCCCGCTGGACAGCTGACATCCTGTAGGTATTCCTGAAGATATCTGCCCGGCAGCTCTGGCCTCTGAATGGGCACAGGCCCTGGGAGGCTGGCTGTGGCCCTGGCTATCTTGGCCTCGGCCAGACCCACACCCCTGAGCACAGTGGGCAGCGGCTGGAGCTTACCAGGCGCTCCCTCACTTCTGACTCCCTCCACCCTCCCACCCCCGCTCCGACCAGCCGTGGAGATCGGGCTGCGGGCCCAGGCTCGGGGCGGACAGTCACCCTGGAAGAGCAGGAGGAGCAGGAGCTTCGTGGGGTGTGTCTGGGGCTCCGTGCGGGACACAAGGACAACGCCAAGCAAGGCCCTGCAGGGACAGGACACAGTGGCCGGGATCCGGGCAGAGGCCGAGGAGCTCTCAGGGGGCTCTGGGAACAGAGGGCGTCCTGGAGGGCGGGCTGCACCGGAGACCCGTGGGAGAGAGCCAGGCACTGGGACGTTGGTGACCTGGGACGTGGTGACCCTCAGCCACACCCTGGACATGCCTGGAGATGCTGCCACACCTCCGCCACGCCCTGGGCCCTGGGCACAGCCCACCACGCAGGAGCTGCCTGGACCTGCCCTGGACGGACCCTGGCCACACCTCCGCCACGCCCTGGGCCCTGGGCACAGCCCACCACGCAGGAGCTGCCTGGACCTGCCCTGGACGGACCCTGGCCACACCTCCGCCACGCCCTGGGCCCTGGGCACAGCCCACCACACAGGAGCTGCCTGGACCTGCCCTGGATGGGTCCTGGCCACACCTCCGCCACGCCCTGGGCCCTGGGCACAGCCCACCACACAGGAGCTGCCTGGACCTGCCCTGGATGGGTCCTGGCCATGCCATCCACACCCACAGGCCCGTCCCAGGCCCTGGGTCCCCGACTGGACAGCACCTCCGTCCTCTGCCATCCGGACCTGTGCCCCTGAGCTATAGAGTCCCATCTGGTGTGGGGGCAGGAGGGTCACAGGCACAGGGCATCCCCCAGGGGCAACGCCCTGACCCAAAGGGAGGGCCTTGCCCAAAAGCATGTCTGCCCCAGGAGCTAGGCTGGCCTCGCATGTGTGCGCACACACACTCACACACTCAGTTATACACACGCTCAATCACGCACATGCACACGCACACACTCAGTTATACACACGCTCAATCATGCACACACACACGCACACACTCACTCAGTTATACACACGCTCAATCACGCACACGCACACACACGCACACACTCAGTTATACACACGCTCAATCACACACACACACGCACACACTCAGTTATACACACGCTCAATCACACACACACACGCACACACTCACACACTCAGTTATACACACGCTCAATCACACACACACACGCACACACTCACACACTCAGTTATACACACGCTCAATCACACACACACACGCACACACTCACACACTCAGTTATACACACGCTCAATCACACACACACACGCACACACTCACACACTCAGTTATACACACGCTCAATCACACACACACACGCACACACGCACACACTCAGTTATACACACGCTCAATCACGCACACACACACGCACACACTCACTCAGTTATACACACGCTCAATCATGCACACGCACACACACTCACACACTCAGTTATACACACGCTCAATCATGCACATGCACACACACTCACACACTCAGTTATACACACGCTCAATCATGCACATGCACACGCACACACTCAGTTATACACACGCTCAATCACGCACACACACACGCACACACTCACTCAGTTATACACACGCTCAATCATGCACATGCACACACACTCACACACTCAGTTATACACACGCTCAATCATGCACATGCACACACACTCACACACTCAGTTATACACACGCTCAATCATGCACATGCACACGCACACACTCAGTTATACACACGCTCAATCACGCACACACACACGCACACACTCACTCAGTTATACACACGCTCAATCATGCACATGCACACACACTCACACACTCAGTTATACACACGCTCAATCATGCACACACACACGCACACACTCAGTTATACACACGCTCAATCACGCACACACACACGCACACACTCACTCAGTTATACACACGCTCAATCACGCACACACACGCACACACTCAGTTATACACACGCTCAATCACACACACACGCACACACTCACACACTCAGTTATACACACGCTCAATCACGCACACACACGCACACACTCAGTTATACACACGCTCAATCACACACACACACGCACACACTCACACACTCAGTTATACACACGCTCAATCACACACACACACGCACACACTCACACACTCAGTTATACACACGCTCAATCACACACACACACGCACACACTCACACACTCAGTTATACACACGCTCAATCACACACACACACGCACACACGCACACACTCAGTTATACACACGCTCAATCACGCACACACACACGCACACACTCACTCAGTTATACACACGCTCAATCATGCACATGCACACACACTCACACACTCAGTTATACACACGCTCAATCATGCACATGCACACACACTCACACACTCAGTTATACACACGCTCAATCATGCACATGCACACGCACACACTCAGTTATACACACGCTCAATCACGCACACACACACGCACACACTCACTCAGTTATACACACGCTCAATCATGCACATGCACACACACTCACACACTCAGTTATACACACGCTCAATCATGCACATGCACACACACTCACACACTCAGTTATACACACGCTCAATCATGCACATGCACACGCACACACTCAGTTATACACACGCTCAATCACGCACACACACACGCACACACTCACTCAGTTATACACACGCTCAATCATGCACATGCACACACACTCACACACTCAGTTATACACACGCTCAATCATGCACATGCACACACACACACTCAGTTATACACACGCTCAATCACGCACACACACACGCACACACTCACTCAGTTATACACACGCTCAATCATGCACATGCACACACACTCACACACTCAGTTATACACACGCTCAATCATGCACATGCACACACACTCACACACTCAGTTATACACACACTCAATCATGCACACGCACACACACACACTCACACACTCAGTTATACACACACTCAATCACGCACACACACACACACTCAGTTATACACACGCTCAATCATGCACATGCACACACACACTCACACACTCAGTTATACACACACTCAATCACGCACACACACACACACTCAGTTATACACACGCTCAATCATGCACATGCACACACACTCACACACTCAGTTATACACACGCTCAATCACGCACACACACGCACACACTCAGTTATGCACACGCTCAATCACGCACACGCACACACTCAGTTATACACACGCTCAATCACGCACACACACTCACACACTCAGTTATACACACGCTCAATCACGCACACGCACACACACACTCACACACTCAGTTATACACACGCTCAATCACGCACACACACTCACACACTCAGTTATACACACGCTCAATCACGCACACGCACACACACACTCACACACTCAGTTATACACACGCTCAATCACGCACACACACACTTACATTCAGTTATACACACGCTCAATCACGCACACGCACACACACACGCACACACTCAGTTATACACACGCTCAATCAGGCACATGCACACACACACGCACACACTCAGTTATACACACGCTCAATCACGCACACGCACACACACACTCACACACAGGTACCAACTGGGCTGCCAGCCTGTGCTCCAGGCTTCCCTCTCCTCACCCCACCTTCTCCACCACAGACAGGCCCACTTCCACCTTCAAACACTGCCTTCCACAAACACCACGTATGTTTTCAGTTATTTTAAAAAAAACACAACATTTTATTCAAGTTACAAATAAATAATTACAAGCCACCACGGAGGTGATGGCCTTGCCTGGAACCTGGGGGCAGAGTGAGCCCCCCCCCCCCGCCCACGGCTGCCGGTGGGAGAGGTCCGGGCTGTGCTCAGGGCCTCTGTGCCCTCCCTCGCCGACACAATGGTGTGACGCTCACCTGCATTGACAGGTGAGGGGCTAGGGTCCAGGGAGGCGGAGTAACCTGCCCAAGGACACATAGCAGGCATTAGAAAGCTGGATGCTCACCCTGGCAGAGGGGCCATAACCCCCCCCCCACACACACACACACACACACAGACCTGGCTGCCGGGTGAGGGTCGGGAAAACAATGACAAGCCTAGCTGGACTGTTGTCACCTACATGCTACATTCCAGAGCACCAAGGCCCAGAGGGTCAGGGGCTGACTCCAGGCAGCACAGCCTGCAAGAGGCAGAGCTGGAGTCAGCACCGGGCAGCCAGGGTCCCCCCAGGACGGAGGGCATTCAGTGAGACACCTCTACACCCTCCCTGAGCAGGTGCGGAAACTGAGGCCCAGGCATCTGTGACTCACCCCAAGGTCACGTGACAAGTGGCGTGGGCTGCTCCCTCTGAGTCCCACGGGTCTACTTTCTCTCCCCGAGGCTGCCCTTCCGGCAGAGGGGCTCCGCCCGTGGTGGGCAGGGTCTCCTCTCTGGCCCCAGGGGACTGGCCAGGGTGACTCCTCCGCTGCTCACCCTGCCTGCTCACAGCCTGGTCTGACCTCATCCTCACATGGCCTAGAGTGGGAGGGGGGGGGTGCCTCCCCCTGGGAACAGACCACAGACCCCGAGGGCAGAGCCACATCTGGCTCAGAACCCTCTCTCCCTCCCCCGCGCCTCCCAGAAATCCAGGACTTTCCAGAATTCTGAAAAGATTCCCCCGTGACTCAGCTGCTGTGGTTTCTCTCAAACTCTACATTTTGTTCCATCAAAAGACGCCATTAAGAGCGAATAGCAGAGCGCAGACAGAAGGAGGTGTTTATAGAAGCCCGGCACCCACACTCTGGAGGGAGCTCACGGTCAGGAGGGGCCGAGGACGTGGGGACGCGGGCCCAGGACGGGAGAGATGGGGTGAGAGTGGGGATGTTCCACGGCTCGTGAGCTGTGAAAAGGCGCTTGGCACCTCTTTGACTGGGAGGCTCTAGCTGAGCCAGTGACTCCTTGCCCACCTCCCTCCACACGGTGGGCAGGTTCAGACCACTGTCAGAACAGCAGAGCCAGGGACCCGCGTGCAGCTGTGGAGCAGGGGTTCTCACAAAGTGCTGACGGGCACCACCGCTTGGGAAGACGGTCCGTCGGCATCGACTTAGAGCTGAGTGTGTTTCTATTCCGAGGCTCAGCAATTACACGTGTACACACACATTAACATGCCCAACACGATGCACACGTCTGTGCACCGAGGGGCGTGTAAACGGTGTGTTGAGCAACATGAATAATAGTGGCCCAAACCCGTAACAGCTCCAATGGCCCAGGAGTACAAAGAGTAGTTGCCCCGATCCATCTCCCCGTGCAGTGGAATACTACACAGCAATGAAAACTGACAGGCTACAGCCCCACACAGCAAGCGTGCACAGCACCCCTGCTTTGTCTCCTACAGGAAACCCCGCCCACAGAATGGCACATCCCAGAGTTACAAACTGTGCAAGACGTTTACATCGGTGGGACTCTGCTCCTGGAACGCGGGTTACTTTTGGGGGGTGCCGAGGAACCACTCAGAACACTGGGAACGTCTGAGCCTTGACGTGGGTGTTGGAGGCACGGAGGCGTTCACTCTGCAAACGTTCGCGGAGCTGAACTCGTGTGCTTCCTGAGCTTCGCTGTACGTGTGACCTACTTCAGGAAAATGAAGAGTTTACCAACAATGAAAGAACGACTGATTTATACCAAAACCAGGGAAAGACTCTATTGAATTCCCCTTTGAAAAAAAAAAAAAAAAAGAAGAGGCTGATCCTTTTGAATCTGAGACAACAGCAGCAGCAAAGCCGACTATTTGCTCGCAGAATGGAACATTTGTCTGTGACCTGAGCTAACATTGTGTCCCCGGTGTTTAACTCAACCGCAGGGCCGAGCCGGGCTAGCAGAGAGGGTTCAGCAGGCGCGTCCCTCCTGGAGGCTCGGTGGGGGCTGTCCTCGTGGTGGTGATGGTGCACTTGGGGACGGAGGGACAAACCGCCTGAAGGAAGACCCTGAGAGATCTGACAGGCTCGCAAAGTCACTGACGAGATGGCTCTTGGCAAGTTTTCCACCCAGTGAATGTGGCGTCCAGCTTGTACGTGGGCATGTCCCCTGTGCCAGGCGGCGGCGGTGGGTGGGAGCCGGAGTGTGCCCAGGGCAGCCCCTGCCTTTGGCAGCCGCTCTGAGCCTCCAGGCCCCCGTGCGGGAGCTTCCTGCCAGGTTGCGGCTGGCCAGCTCACCGTGGGAGGTGGGGGGTGGGCTGGGGGAGGGGAGGTTGGTGCTGACAGTGTCATTATTGAAAAACTCAGTGAAATATGATTTGCGCTTGGCTGCCGTGCAATGATGGAGAAGCCTGTCTAGCAAGCCATTTGGAAGGAAAAGAATCTAATCTGAGCAAATGGACTTCAGGCTGGCGACCGGGAGCTGTCTGGTCAAGAGTCCTGGGCAGCCTGACAGGGTTCTTACCCCCTCAAGCTTTAGGAGACACATTTTTTAATTTTTATTTTAAAAGAAAGGGTCCATTCCTCAGATGAACACCGTGCCGAACCTTGTGGGACCCAGGGATCGATCGGCAGAAACTGGGGAGAAAACACGCCCACCTTCCCTGACATCCACTCGAGGGCGAGGGTGGCATGAGCCAGGTCCAGTGGGGGCTTCCGGGGGTGGGGGCTGGAGGCAGGGGCAGCGAGGAGATGCCCGTGAAGGGCCCACAGTTTCGTGGAGCATGCTGCGCCAGAGGCTTGTTTCCGGGGATGTGATGTGCGGCGTGGGGACGGCGCTGAGCGCTGCGTCGTGTCCTTGCAGTCTGCTGAGAGGGTCATCTTAAGTCAGGGGTCCCCAAACTTTTTACACAGGGGGCCAGTTCACTGTCCCTCAGACCGTTGGAGGGCCGGACTATAAAAAAAAACTATGAACAAATCCCTATGCACACTGCACATATCTTATTTTAAAGTAAGAAAACAAAACAGGAACAAATACAATAATTAAAATGAAGAACAAGTAAATTTAAATCAACAAACTGACCAGTATTTCAATGGGAACTATAGGTCTGCTTTTGGCTAATGAGATGGTCAATGTGCTCCTCTCACTGACCACCAATGAAAGAGGTGCCCTTCCGAAAGTGCGGCGGGGGGGGGGGGGGGGGCGGATAAATGGCCTCAAGGGGCCGCATGCGGCCCGCGGGCCATAGTTTGGGGACCCCTGTCTTAAGTGTTCTCACCACAAAGAAAGAAGGAAGGAGGGGGCCGGGAGGGTGGGGACGAACTCACTGTGGGTGACGGGTGTGTTGATGAGCGTGATCGTGGTTGGCTGCCTCACCTGGTGCACCGATGTCGAGTCATCGAGTGTCACTCCTCAGATACACAACGTTTCATTATCAATTACACCTGAGTAAAGCCGGGGGAATAAAGTTGAGCGACATTTCTTTTTTTTTTTTTTTTTTCTTTAGAAGGGATGAAGAGAGCTGGACAGACAGACAGGGAGAGAGATGAGAAGCATCACCACTTAGTTGTGGCACTTCAGTTGTTCATTGATTGCTTTCTGATACATGCCTTGACCGGGAGGCTCTAGCTGAGCCAGTGACCCCTTGCTCAAGCCAGTGACCCTGGGCTTCGAGCCAGCGACCTTTGGGCTCAAAGCGGATGAGCCCGCGAAGTGAAGCGGGATTTCTGGAGGCAGAGCTCCGGACGCAGCCTCGCTGACCGGCTGGCCTGGCTTGCTTCAGTTACTCCGTCTAAGCGTCCAGTGAACTTCTTGTTTGACCAGGTGCTTACATGGAACCAAGTCGATTTTTTACTTCAAGCCCCTGAAATGTCAGCAGAAACTTTCGAAGGCTAGACTTGGACCCGCCTCCTCCACCGCCCGGTCGGTCGGTGTTCCTACTGACCAGGAAGGAAGCGATGGGGTCGTGCATGGACTTACCTCGCGTAGTCAACCTGCCTTCTGCCCGGGAGGAGCGGTCTCTCCCTTAGGCGATGGCTCACCCCGGTCCTGGTGTCCCCAACCTTCCTCTCCCCGGGGAGTGTGTGTTGTGTTAATTCTGCGTGAGCTTTAGTGACAGTGTCCTGCAAGAGAGTGGGGAGGCCCCGGTTCCAGTCCAGACGCAGGAGGGAGCCCCCAGAGGCTGACAGGCAGCCCCATCCCACCCCGCCCCCCCATCTCACACCTTCCAGGCTCTCCCTTGGCGTCCTGAGTCCGGACCCACCCGGGGACACAACCACTCAGAGGCTCTTCCAGGCTGAGGGCTGCTGGCCAGGGACCCAAGTGCCCACTCTCCCTCCGGGCCTGTATTGCTTTCAATAGGAGCAGAATCCCTTTCGACTCCGACTGGGACATTTTCTTCCTTTAAACCTCTCATCTTCCATCCCCGGTTCCCTCTCCTCTGATCCGCGGTTTCAGTGGGTTTTTATTTTTATTTATTTATTTATTTTTGAGACAGAGAGAGAGAGTTAGAGAGAGGGATAGACAGGGACAGACAGACAAGAATGGAGAGAGATGAGAAGCATCAATCATTAATTTTTCATTGCGCGTTGCAACACTTTAGTTGTTCATTGATTGTTTTCTCATACGTGCCTTGACAGGGGGCCTTCAGCAGACCGAGTGACCCCTTGCTGGAGCCAGCGACCTTGGGTTCAAGCTGGTGGGCTTTTGCTCAAACCAGATGAGCCCGCGCTCAAGCTGGCGACCTCGGGGTCTCGAACCTGGGTCCTCCACATCCCAGTTCGCTGCTCTATCCACTGTGCCACCGCCTGGTCAGGCCTCAGTGGGTTTTTAGCTCTTTGCGCAGGAGCCCCTTGGCCTGATCTGGAGGACACCTGTCCCCCGGGACAGAGGCAGCTCCCAGCGCTCATGGAGGGAAAACGTGCATCACTATTGACATTAGTTTGCCTCCGGCCGCAGAATTCTGACCTTCAAGGTGCCTGGGTCATTCACGAGCTCTTTTATTTACAGAAAGCGGGTTTTCGCGGGTTTGTTTCCATTCTGTGCGGCCCCTTCCCTGCACCCCTGTGCGTTCCTAGAGGCCGGGACTGATCCGGAACGGGCAGGGTGCCCCCTGAGAGGAGCAGACCCTGGCCAGGCCCCACATGGCCCCCAGCCCCATGCTGGACACAGGCCGGGGACTCCCCCTCTCCGCCTCCAGGACCAGGTGCTCCAAGGAGGCCAAAGGGGACTGGAGTGGGGGGAGGGGCTGGCGTCCGGGAAGGCGGGGCATCCTGGGGTCTGAGGGTGTGGGGCGTCCGGGTGGGCGGGGCATCCTGGGGTCTGAGGGTGTGGGAGACCCCGGCTCCAGGTCTGTGGCAAAAAGCACCTCTTTCAACCTCCTTTTCTAAAAACACTCACTCGAATGATCATTTAATTAACACAGAGGGTAATTATAGTGGGGATTTTTATTTCACCAGAATAATATGACGTTTAGCCAAGAGTGATATTTTGTACGTTGGCCAAAATTCAAACCCGCTTGGATTTGTGGCCACGATTAAACGAGGAAGCAGGGTAAGGGGTCGTGAGTCCCTGCGGTGCAGCCGGGCCTCTCACTGCTGTGCCCTGGGTCCCAGGACTGTCCTCACCACACGAGCGAGCCAGCCAGCCCCTCTCCTTGCCCCTCCGCGGCCCCCGGGGGGCTCCAGAAAGTGCACATCTTTCCAGCATCTTCCAAATGTAAATGTTCCTGACCAGGGTTTTCCTGCGGCTCCCGGATCTGAGGACACCCCCATCCCCACCCCGCCCCGGGAGCGTCACACAGGACATTAGTGCCATTACAGCCACTGACTTGCTCAGCTTGTGAACTCCTCTATGTGGGCAAAGCAGTCATGCCCCTGGGGACCTTGGTCTGGGTGGGCACCTCCTGCCCGGATGGCCCTCTGCCCTGCATAGTTCACGGAAGCCCTCTCTGCAGAGTGAGGGGTGCGGCTCGTGTCTCTGAGAGGATGGAGAGAAGAGGACCCCCTCTCCCAATGTCTGTCCTTCCGGCTCTCCTGGGCAGGTTGTCCTAGGGGACAGCTGTGGTCTCCAGGACTGCACCTGCAGAGCCAGCTGTGTCCAAAGGGGCACCCCCCCTCCAATGGCTTCTCAGTATTGCAGCTGCCCAGGGAGGCAGGGATCACGTCAGGGACACAGGCTCCCCCCAGCAAGGGCTGGGGCAGACTAGACCAGTCGTGGTTGCCCACAGCAGTGGGGTCGTGTCCAGGGATGCCTCGGCCAACTCTGTCCTCAGGTGGCCTGAGCTTTGGACTTGGAGCCAAGCTATCCTCAGCAGGTCTGGTCACAGTGTCCAGCGGTCAGTTCTGGGACCCAGTCAGGGAGGCGAGTCCTGGGGAAACAGCCGCTGTCCCCTGCGGGAGGGCCCTGTGTCCGGCAGCCTGGGCCTCGGCTGAGGAAGTGCTTGCTCCTCACATGAGTGGATGCCCATGGCAGTGACTTTGGGAGGCGAGACAGGCTTTGTGTCCCTCCATTTTGGGGGGGCCGGCTGTGGCCTCTGCCCAGAGCTCTGGTCTGCAAGTCTGGCTGACAGTGAGGCCTGCGGCCTGGAGACACACCCTGTCTCTGAGCATCTGGCTGGAAACCCAAGACCGTATACAGCAGGTGCAGCGGGCCCCGGGTGAGCACATCCAAGGCCCGGCTCACCAGCCCCCAGAGCCCCACCCCCAGGCTTCCCAGGGGCTCCAGGGAGCTTTCTGGAAAGATCCCAGGGGTCTTGCTGCCTCTCGGGCTGTGTGTGGTGGGTGGGGGGGGGGGGGGGGAGGGGGGCGGATCAGTGCCATCCGCCTGTTCTCATTTTCAAAGCCAGGGAGCCTTCTGCGACGGCCGTGGGTGGGTCGGGTTTCCTCCTAAGTGGAGCTGGCTGGGCAGCAGGGCCCGATAAGAATGTGGTGCTGGTGGACGCTGAGCAGAGCCGGGTCCGGTTTCTCCCCAGAGATAGAAGCCCATTGTCGGCGGGTGGTTCCCAGGGACGGCAGAGGCCCCTGGGGGGGCGCAGCACCCCCCCCCCCAGCCTGGCTGGGGGAGCCGCGGGGGCTTCAGAAAGATGAGCCAGGTGGGGCAGATCTGGTGCGATCTGGGGCTGGGAATGCCGCAGAGTGACCCTCGGTGGCTCTGGAAGCGGAGTGCAGAAGAGCCTTGTCCTGGCTGCTCACAGGACAATCAGACCAGGAAGCTGACAGTTTCCCCGCTTCCTCCTCCTGCCCCCTCCCCGCCCACCGCCCAGCGGGCACAGGCCTGGACCAGGGAGTCTCGGCAAATGCTGAATGAGGAAGGGGCAGGTTTCTTTAAAAAATGGTTATGGCAGCCCTGGCCAGTTGGCTCAGTGGTAGAGCGTCAGCCTGGTGTGCAGAAGTCCCAGGTTCGATTCCCGGCCAGGGCACACAGGAGAAGCACCCATCTGCTTCTCCACCCCTCCCCCTCTCCTTCCTCTCTGTCTCTCTCTTCCCCTCCCGCAGCCGAGGCTCCATTGGAGCAAAGATGGCCCGTGCGCTGGGGATGGCTCCTCGGCCTCTGCCCTGGGCGCTAGAGTGGCTCTGGTCGCAACAGAGCGACGCCCCAGATGGGCAAAGCGTCGCCCCCTGGTGGGCATGCCGGGTGGATCCCGGTCGGGCGCATGCGGGAGTCTGTCTGACTCTCCCCGTTTCTGGCTTCAGAAACATACAGAAAAAAAAAAAGGTTATGGCATTTCTAAGGAGTGCCGCTCAGTGGCGTGAAAACGTATGTGAAACGCCCTGCAGCCTTCGCCACCATCCACCCCTGAAATGTTTCCATCACACACACCCCACACCCCCGGGCAGAAACCCTGTCCCATTAAACACTGATGTCCCCCACCTGGTCCCTGAGAGCCTCTAGTCCGCCTTCCATCTCCGTGAGTCTGACCTCCCTGGGTTCCACGTGGAGGTGACGTCCTATACTATCTGTCCCCCCCGCCCCCCTGTGTCTGCCTGATTTCATTTAGACGATGTCCCCAAGGTCCCATCGTGTTGGGACAGGTGATGGAACTTCGCCACTTGGGAAGGCTGGACACCATCCCATTGTATGGATGGACCACATTTTGCTGTCCGTTTACCCATCGGTGGTCAGCGGAGTTGAGTCCACCTGCCGGCCGCTGTGAATGGCGCTGCTGCGAACACGGGTTTGCAAAACCCTTCCCATCGGCCATGCGGGGTTCCAGCTTCTCCACACCCTCCCCAACAGAGGCTGTGTTCTGCTTCCTTGATTCTAACCCTGAGGGGGGTGGGTCGTGGCATCTCCTTGTGCTCTGACCTGTGTCTCCCCTATTTCCTCGGGTTTGCGGGCCATGCCTACATCCTCTTTTGGAGAAATGTCTGTTCCAGTCTGTAAAGCCAGTAGCCAGGGTGTTGGGCAGATAAAATGTATTATGCTCACTTTGTTAAAAATGTCGCAGCCCACGTGAGGCCGTCACCCAGGTGATATTAATGTATGTTGAGAATCCTTGTAGCCTGGGGCTTGGTTTTGGGATTAAGCCTTTCCCACCTGTTTTGATATGGGGTGGTACAATCCAATCATGCCTCAGAGAAGTGACTTTGTATTAGGGACTTCCCTACTTTGTATATTGGATTAGAGGTTGTGAAGCTACAGTATAAAGTGAGGGCAGAACGAGAGCTTGCTCTCTTGGTTCCTGGGATGATTAGCATGAGAGAGCAGAGGGAGCAGAGCAGAGAGCAGAAAGAGGCCATGTGGCCAGGAGAAGCAGCCAAGATGGCGGATGCTGAGAAGCAGGTTTGTGCAGTTTGACGCTGGAGAAGGAAGGAGATGGGGAACAGAGGTGAATAAGTCTAGTGAGCTAGAAACCTTTGATTCTAGGAAACTCGCATAAGTCAGTAGCTTTGTGAGCACTAAATGTGAGTGGGTTTTGGAGCCCAGTGTGTGTTTTTACTTGCCCGCCAGGTGCAAGCTAGGATTAAAGACTATGACCCACCAGTTTGTGGCTCCGTTGTTTCTTTACCGACTGTCCGAATCCAATGCGAACCTGCATGGGCCAGGCTGCTCTGATGGTGGCCCTGGCCATGGCTCCTGGCTTTACACTGGGATACCATCACAGCCCCCTGCTCCAGCTCCTCCCACCATCACAGCCCCCTGCTCCAGCTCCTCCCACCGTCACAGCCGCCTGCTCCAGCTCCTCCCACCGTCACAGCCGCCTGCTCCAGCTCCTCCCACCGTCACAGCCCCCTGCTCCAGCTCCTCCCACCGTCACAGCCCCCTGCTCCAGCTCCTCCCACCGTCACAGCCGCCCGCTCCAGCTCCTCCCACCGTCACAGCCGCCCGCTCCAGCTCCTCCCACCGTCACAGCCCCCTGCTCCAGCTCCTCCCACCGTCACAGCCGCCCGCTCCAGCCCCTCCCACCATCACAGCCGCCCGCTCCAGCTCCTCCCACCACCACAGCCCCCTGCTCCAGCTCCTCCCACCACCACAGCCCCCTGCTCCAGCTCCTCCCACCATCACAGCCACCCGCTCCAGCTCCTCCCACCATCACAGCCCCCTGCTCCAGCTCCTCCCACCATCACAGCCACCCGCTCCAGCTCCTCCCACCACCACAGCCGCCCGCCCCAGCTCCTCCCACCACCACAGCCCCCTGCTCCTCCCACCACCACAGCCCCCTGCTCCAGCTCCTCCCACCATCACAGCCACCCGCTCCAGCTCCTCCCACCACCACAGCCGCCCGCCCCAGCTCCTCCCACCACCACAGCCCCCTGCTCCTCCCACCACCACAGCCGCCCGCCCCAGCTCCTCCCACCATCACAGCCCCCTGCTCCAGCTCCTCCCACCACCACAGCCGCCCGCTCCAGCTCCTCCCACCACCACAGCCCCCTGCTCCAGCTCCTCCCACCACCACAGCCACCGCTCCAGCTCCTCCCACCATCACAGCCACCCGCTCCAGCTCCTCCCACCACCACAGCCGCCCGCCCCAGCTCCTCCCACCACCACAGCCCCCTGCTCCTCCCACCACCACAGCCGCCCGCCCCAGCTCCTCCCACCATCACAGCCCCCTGCTCCAGCTCCTCCCACCACCACAGCCGCCCGCTCCAGCTCCTCCCACCACCACAGCCCCCTGCTCCAGCTCCTCCCACCACCACAGCCACCGCTCCAGCTCCTCCCACCATCACAGCCACCCGCTCCAGCTCCTCCCACCACCACAGCCGCCCGCCCCAGCTCCTCCCACCACCACAGCCCCCTGCTCCTCCCACCACCACAGCCGCCCGCCCCAGCTCCTCCCACCATCACAGCCCCCTGCTCCAGCTCCTCCCACCACCACAGCCGCCCGCTCCAGCTCCTCCCACCACCACAGCCCCCTGCTCCAGCTCCTCCCACCACCACAGCCACCGCTCCAGCTCCTCCCACCACCACAGCCGCTGCTCCAGCTCCTCCCACCGTCACAGCCCCCTGCTCCAGCTCCTCCCACCATCACAGCCCCCTGCTCCAGCTCCTCCCACCGTCACAGCCGCGGGCTCCAGCTCCTCCCACCACCACAGCCCCCTGCTCCAGCTCCTCCCACCACCACAGCCACCGCTCCAGCTCCTCCCACCACCACAGCCGCTGCTCCAGCTCCTCCCACCACCACAGCCCCCTGCTCCAGCTCCTCCCACCGTCACAGCCGCCCGCTCCAGCTCCTCCCACCATCACAACCGCCCGCTCCTCCCACCATCACAGCCCCCTGCTCCAGCTCCTCCCACCACCACAGCCGCCCGCTCCAGCTCCTCCCACCACCACAGCCCCCTGCTCCAGCTCCTCCCACCACCACAGCCGCCCGCTCCAGCTCCTCCCACCATCACAGCAGCCTGGCCCATGTAGGTTCGCATTGGATTCGAACAGTCGGCAAAGAAACAACGGAGCCAAAAGCCGATGGGCCATCATCTTTAATTCTAGCTTGCACCCGGCAGGCAAGTAAAAACACACACTGGGCTCCAAAACCCACTCACATTCAGTGCTCACAAAGCTACTGACTTATCCGAGTTTCCTAGAATCAAAGGTTTCTAGCTCACCAGACTTATTCACCTCTGTTCCCCATCTCCTTCCTTCTCCCTGCACAAACTCTGCACAAACTGGCTTTCCACTCAACACTCTGCCATCTTGGCTGCTTCTCCTGGCCTCCTCCACGTGGCCTCTCTCTGCTCTGCTCTCTGCTCTCTCCTCTAATGCTAATCTCAGGAACCAAGAGAACAAGCTCCCGTTCTGCCCCCATTTTATAGTGTAGAAATCCAAACCTTTAATCCAATATACAAAATGGGGAAGTCTCTAATACAAAGTCACTTATCTGGGGCATGATGGGATTGCACCACCCCACATCAAAAAGGTTGGGAAAGGCTTAATCCCAAAACCAAGCCCCAGGCTACAAGGATTCTGCCTGCCCACAGCCTGCCCCCAACACACATTATTATCACCTGGGTGACGGCCTCCACGTGGGCAGCGCCATCTTTAACAAAGTGAGCATAATATATTTTATCTGCCAACACAGTCCTTTGAAGTTCCAGGTTTTTCGACTTAAATGTTCCGATTGACCTGCAGCCAGAGTGGACGCTGCCCATCCCCCCCCTCGGGCCACTTTTGGGGGGGAGCTTGGCTAAGGACCAGGATGGGGGGAGGGGGCAGCCTTGCCCTCCCCCCACACACACAGAAGCTGCCCCTGCAGCCAGCCCCCCAGGATCCCTGGCTTCTCAGTGCCCCCGCGCAGCGGCGAGAACCGGCGAGCCGCGCTTTCTCACGGTTTGGGTTACAAGCCCGGCGGCCCCGCGACGGGATTAATTGGACGGATCAGAAATTACCCTTCTCTGTTTCTCCTTTCGCCTTGCGCTGGGCAGCCAGCACCTACTTCAGAAACGGCGGGGACGCCCTCTCCGCCCCGCCCCCCCCCCCCCCCCCCCCCCCACAGAGCCTCCTCACAACTACTGAACACCAATTAATTTGTCTCATTTACATGAAAAAGTGCAGAAGATGTCTTTTTACATAATTAACTATATTTTGCAAGTCATTAAAATTCTGCAGTCCTGCCCACGAGAACACACCATTCACCAGCAGAGATAAGTGTCTCTGGGGTGGGGGTGGTGAGAATGGGCACCCGCCCCCCGCGGAACGCCTCCCTCATGCATATTCATGAGAGCGCTCCCCCCCACCCCCAAACACCGCTCCTGGTTGCTGGGTCTGTCCAGGGCTGTCCTGTCAGGGGCTTGGGTGGTCTGCTCTGGGGGACAGGGCTCCCCAGAGCTCTGGGCAGGGTCTCACTGCTGGGGCAGCCCCTTTCTCCTCAGGTCAGTGCAGGGTGATTCCTGGCCTTCTAGAGTCACCCGTGGGTGGGTGCCCAGTGCGGAGGACACAGCCCGGGGCTTACAGTGAGGACGGCGGCCTGCAGCTCTGCCGCCTCCTGCCTCAGCCCCCTCCTGTCTGCAGGCCAGCCTCTGGGTCATTCCAGAAAGAGGCGGCCTTGGTCCAAGGAAGAGACGGCTCTCCTGCAGCACAGCGCGCAGGCCGCGGGGCTCCCTGGGGCCGGAGGTGGGGCACATCCTGCACTGTGCCCCCAGCGCCCCCTCCTCACCGGCCGCGGCTGCACCCTCCACACAGAGCACAGCGGCCTGTGAGCCCCTCTCTGGCCCAGAGCTCCACCTCGCCCAGCCACTTTCTTCCTCTGGGTGGGAGGTGGGGCAGCTGACTTCACCCTCCTGGTGGGCTCGCCATCTGTACACGCCTTCGGACGCATTACACCTGTCGGACACTTGTGTCAGAGCGCCTTCCATCCACAGCTGTGACGGCAGCCTTGCAGCCTGCTCGGGGGAGGCGCTGTGCTGGCCAGCTGTGCCCGGCCAGCTGTGGGGGGCCCTGAGTGGACAGGTGTGGCTGGGGTCTCTCCATCGGCCTGCCTGGCGGGTGGGGGCACACTGATGATCTCCTTTCCCCCCTCCCAGTCCCGCCTGAGCTGCTGTGGGAGTAGTGACATGGGCTCCTGGGGTCTGAGTGGCCTCCACCCACAGTGACCCTGTCCTTGCCCTCAAAGCATAGCAGTGCCAGGAGGATGGCGTGGACAGTGCTGTGGAGAGCAGAGGAGAAGGGTGCCTGACCCCCGCTGGGGTGAGGTGGGGCCGTGGGGGGAGGAGCCCGGCCAGCCAAGGGGCCCCCCCAGCCAAGGGGCCCCAGGAGGCCCACCTCTGTGTTCTGCTGGGTCCTTTCTCCCCCAGGGCAGGGTGTCAGTCTTACCCAGGGAGGAGGATTGCAGTCAGCACAGCTTCCACCAGAGGGAGGGTCCCGTGGGCCTGGTCACTGGGCACCAGGTCAAGCTGCTCGTGTCTGGGACCCGCCCATGCAGAAGGTCATTGGTGGCCGAGGTCTCAGGGAAATCTGTGGTGACAGCCAGGAAGGCAGGCTCTGAGGGCTGGGGGCAGCCTACCAGGGGACCCACAGAGAAATCGGGTCCCCAGAGGCGCAGGAAGGCTCAGCTTCATGGTCAGGGCCCAAGGGTCAGGCTCTGGCCCTTGACCCCAGTGACCTCCATTCCAGATAAGCGGATAGCTGAGCCTCTCCCGGGAATCTGAGGAGCACGCCCAGGAGGACCCTGCCGCAGGCATGCCCCTCAGCTCTGCTCCCAGAAAGCCCGTCTTTGGGCACTCCAATTAACTTAATTAAATTGTCCTGCCCAGAGGGAGGCTGTATCCATGGGGGGGGGGGGGGGGGACCGTGCAAGAGAGAGAATTGAAATTCTGCCCAGAGACAGTGACTATGAAAAAAGCGTTCAGCTTTACACGGAATTAGAGATGTGACTCTGGGTGACAATGTGCCATGACTGCTTCCGGCAAATGGACAGGCTGGACAGTAGGGTCTCCTGAGGCCAGGAGTGCAGCCTCCCCGTCACGGAGACGCTGATGGGGGGGGGAGGGGAGCACAGGTCCATGAGCGTGAGTGGGGGTTGCCTCTGGCACAGGTCCATGAGCGTGAGTGGGGGTTGCCTCTGACAGCCACCCCAACGACAAGGCCACTCCCCCAGCCCAGGGCGCCTGCCCTTTGACCCAGAGCCTCAGCCAGGCAACCTTCCCCGGCAGGGAAGTCTGAGACATCCCGGAGGCTTGTGTGGCCTGGCCGTTGTCACTGGGGGGGGGGGGGGGGGGGGGGGCTGGTTCCGCCCACCCTGCCCTGGAAGCACTCCCCCAGTCGGGCTTGTTTTAATAACTGACGATGCCTCTCGGGGCAGGTAACTGGAGGACCACGCGTCCGTCACCAGCCATCAAGTTCAAGCTCGCAAGCAAAAATGAGGGTTTTGGAAAACTTGCAGCGGGAGATTGGTAGCATGCCAGTAATGAAGGGTTTTTCCCCCAATCGATTGGTGGCATCGTTAACGAGTGTGATTTTTGATTCGACGAAATGTGTCAGCCTGGAAAAGATCCGGCTGCCTCAGTGAACCTGTACTTCCGAAACAGCCGCGGAGAGGTTTCCGAAAATCCTACGAGGGTCACAGCCTAAGCGCGAGAGAGGCTGGTGGACTTTCTGTGTGACAGAGGAAGGAAGGGTCATCGCTACGGTGTCAGGATCCGCACGGACGCCAAGCAAGAGGCTGCCGCCTGTGGCGTTTGGTAGTCAGATCACAGAACAATGTTCCTGACTGCCTAAAAATAACCATTAAAAGACCCCTTCTTTCCAACCACGTGTGTGTGTGTGCGCGCGCGCCCCGGTTCTGTTCACATCTTCCCACCCAGACCACGCGGGGCAATGGTCTGACCGAAAGTCCATCTAGTGGTGGTGAAGCCCAGATGCTCAGGTGACCAGCAAAAAATAATAATAATTTAAAAAAAATTTAAGCCAATCTCTCTTTTTTAGTTTTGAAAAACGCAGTCATTTTTCATCAAAGCTATGCTATTTATAATGGGTTTGTTTCAGTTCATTTCTAATGAATGTCCAAATAAATACTGTGACTTTTCCTCTGCCACCACTGCTGCTGCTGCAGAGCCGACGGGGGCGCCTCTCACACGGGAAGCACGTCCTGCCGTGACCCGAGGTCAGCTGAGAGCGGGTCTGAGAACTGCTGACTGAACGCCTAGTCGCTGGGTTCCCAGCCCACAGAGACTTGCGTCTTGCCCACAGGCAGTCGGTCGGGTCTGGGGGGATGACCAGGAAGTCACCCCCCACCTGGGCACGCTGCCAGGTCATCGTCTTGTTCCCTCTCATGTGGACACTTGTGACCAGTAAAGAGGTAGTGTTCATCCCTGCTAATCACGACCCCTCTAAAAAGAAAATACGTGATTCTTTTCCACTTCCAAGTGGGGGGTGGGGGAGGGTCTGTGAACGGCGGCCCCGGGTTCCGGGAGAACCCCCTCGCCGGCCGGCCGGGCTGGTGAAGCGGGCTGGACACTGGGTCCCTTGCTGGGTGGGTATCCGCTCTCCAGACCCAGCTCTGCCCACAGAGGGCTCCTGCGGTGGCCAGTGGGTGTGGGGGTGGTGGGGGGATGGGAGAGCCTGTTTCAGGGTGCAGGTTTAAGCCACGTCCTCTGGTGGAGCAGAGCCCTGTTGGCCCCTGCCTGCCCACGGGTCCATCTGCCCGCAACGGGGAGGCTCCTGCCTCAGGAACTCCAATGGTCAGGACTTCAGCAGCTGCCCCGGCGGTGGTGGGACAGGGCTGGACAAGTTGATGGCCTCTCTGCCTGGAGGTGGAGGACTCAGTCCTCTCAGGGCAAGGTAGAGGCAGATCCTTGGATATGCCTCGGGCCACCCTCTAGGGACTCTGACCTGCTCAGTCAGCTGCCGGCCCCGTGCACCCCGAGGCTGCTCTGCTCAGTGGGCTTCCGGCCCCCTGCACCCCGAGGCTGCTCTGCTCAGTGGGCTTCCGGCCCCGTGCACCCCGAGGCTGCTCTGCTCAGTGGGCTTCCGGCCCCGTGCACCCCGAGGCTGCTCTGCTCAGTCTGCTGCCGGCCCCCTGCACCCCGAGGCTGCTCTGCTCAGTGGGCTTCCGGCCCCCTGCACCCCGAGGCTGCTCTGCTCAGTGGGCTTCCGGCCCCCTGCACCCCGAGGCTGCTCTGCTCAGTGGGCTTCCGGCCCCGTGCACCCCGAGGCTGCTCTGCTCAGTGGGCTTCCGGCCCCGTGCACCCCGAGGCTGCTCTGCTCAGTGGGCTTCCGGCCCCCTGCACCCCGAGGCTGCTCTGCTCAGTGGGCTTCCGGCCCCCTGCACCCCGAGGCTGCTCTGCTCAGTGGGCTTCCGGCCCCCTGCACCCCGAGGCTGCTCTGCTCAGTGGGCTTCCGGCCCCCTGCACCCCGAGGCTGCTCTGCTCAGTCTACTGCCGGCCCCCTGCACCCCGAGGCTGCTCTGCTCAGTGGGCTTCCGGCCCCCTGCACCCCGAGGCTGCTCTGCTCAGTCTACTGCTGGCCCCATGCACCCCGAGGCTGCTCTGCTCAGTGGGCTTCCGGCCCCCTGCACCCCGAGGCTGCTCTGCTCAGTGGGCTTCCGGCCCCCTGCACCCCGAGGCTGCTCTGCTCAGTGGGCTTCCGGCCCCGTGCACCCCGAGGCTGCTCTGCTCAGTGGGCTTCCGGCCCCCTGCACCCCGAGGCTGCTCTGCTCAGTGGGCTTCCGGCCCCCTGCACCCCGAGGCTGCTCTGCTCAGTGGGCTTCCGGCCCCGTGCACCCCGAGGCTGCTCTGCTCAGTGGGCTTCCGGCCCCCTGCACCCCGAGGCTGCTCTGCTCAGTGGGCTTCCGGCCCCGTGCACCCCGAGGCTGCTCTGCTCAGTGGGCTTCCGGCCCCCTGCACCCCGAGGCTGCTCTGCTCAGTCGGCTGCTGGCCCCGTGCACACCGAGGCTGCTCTGCTCAGTGGGCTTCCGGCCCCCTGCACCCCGAGGCTGCTCTGCTCAGTCTGCTGCCGGCCCCGTGCACCCCGAGGCTGCTCTGCTCAGTGGGCTTCCGGCCCCCTGCACCCCGAGGCTGCTCTGCTCAGTGGGCTTCCGGCCCCGTGCACCCCGAGGCTGCTCTGCTCAGTGGGCTTCCGGCCCCCTGCACCCCGAGGCTGCTCTGCTCAGTGGGCTTCCGGCCCCCTGCACCCCGAGGCTGCTCTGCTCAGTGGGCTTCCGGCCCCCTGCACCCCGAGGCTGCTCTGCTCAGTGGGCTTCCGGCCCCGTGCACCCCGAGGCTGCTCTGCTCAGTGGGCTTCCGGCCCCCTGCACCCCGAGGCTGCTCTGCTCAGTGGGCTTCCGGCCCCCTGCACCCCGAGGCTGCTCTGCTCAGTGGGCTTCCGGCCCCGTGCACCCCGAGGCTGCTCTGCTCAGTCTGCTGCCGGCCCCCTGCACCCCGAGGCTGCTCTGCTCAGTGGGCTTCCGGCCCCCTGCACCCCGAGGCTGCTCTGCTCAGTGGGCTTCCGGCCCCCTGCACCCCGAGGCTGCTTTGCTCAGTCTACTGCTGGCCCCGTGCACCCCGAGGCTGCTCTGCTCAGTGGGCTGCCGGCCCCCTGCACCCCGAGGCTGCTCTGCTCAGTGGGCTTCCGGCCCCCTGCACCCCGAGGCTGCTCTGCTCAGTGTGCTTCCAGCCCCCTGCACCCCGAGGCTGCTCTGCTCAGTCGGCTGCTGGCCCCGTGCACCCTGAGGCTGCTCTGCTCAGTGGGCTGCCGGCCCCCTGCACCCCGAGGCTGCTCTGCTCAGTCTACTGCTGGCCCCGTGCACCCCGAGGCTGCTCTGCTCAGTGGGCTGCCGGCCCCCTGCACCCCGAGGCTGCTCTGCTCAGTGGGCTTCCGGCCCCCTGCACCCCGAGGCTGCTCTGCTCAGTGGGCTTCCGGCCCCGTGCACCCCGAGGCTGCTCTGCTCAGTGGGCTTCCGGCCCCCTGCACCCCGAGGCTGCTCTGCTCAGTCGGCTGCTGGCCCCGTGCACACCGAGGCTGCTCTGCTCAGTGGGCTTCCGGCCCCCTGCACCCCGAGGCTGCTCTGCTCAGTGGGCTTCCGGCCC
Source organism: Saccopteryx leptura (assembly GCF_036850995.1). NCBI lineage: Eukaryota > Metazoa > Chordata > Mammalia > Chiroptera > Emballonuridae > Saccopteryx > Saccopteryx leptura. The sequence goes on from NC_089509.1 coordinate 120,246,425, forward strand.
CCTGCACCCCGAGGCTGCTCTGCTCAGTCTGCTGCCGGCCCTGTGCACCCCGAGGCTGCTCTGCTCAGTGGGCTTCCGGCCCCCTGCACCCCGAGGCTGCTCTGCTCAGTGGGCTTCCGGCCCCCTGCACCCCGAGGCTGCTCTGCTCAGCCCCTCCCTGGCTGTGACCCGGGACTGGGGTCACACTGGTCACGGCAGAGGGAAAGGGCCCGGGAGGCCACTTCCCAAGCCTCCGCCCACCTGCTTCAATATGGCAGAAACCATTGGACTACTACTGCCTCACCCTATGTCTGCTCAGACCCCTGGGGTCCTGGTCACACAGCAGCGCCCTTCCCGGTGCCTGGGCCTGAGCGTGGGTCCCGTGGGTCCCGTGGCCACGTGCAGACAGCTTTCTGGTCCCCGCCCTGTGGTCACGTTACAGCAGCTATTTCTCTGCATCCTAAAACCTGACGCTGCTTTTTGTCTGGGCCCTTCCTCCCAAAGGTCAGGGTCAGGCTTGGTGCCCTTCAGGCCCCCACCCCCGCATTCTGTTCTCCCGCAAAGACTGCAGAAGGGTCCCCGGCGGAAGGGCACATGAGTGGCCAGAGTGACAAGGGCTCCCTAAATTGTCTTGTCAAAAAGCCAGGAAAGAAAAACAACCACTTCAATCCAGAGGAGAATGTGTGTGTGAACCAGCGGTTCTTTTTTGTGGTGGTTGTTTTTAAACAAAAGGAAAAAACAGCAGGAATCTCACAGCTTCAGCTCACCAGGCCGAGGCCAGAGGCAACAAGAGGGCTCTCTCCCCAAATATTTCTGCTTTGACGCCTCCCAGTCCCCCCTCCGCCCTGCACTGGAAGTCGATGTCGGTGAATTGAAGACAAACACGAGCAGAAAGCCGCCTGGGAGGCGATTGCTGTGATTTAGGGAGAGCGGAGATGCTGCCGAGAAAACAACGCAAAAGCCTGGTCATCGTTCTTTTAAATTAAATCAGGAAAATTGATGACAAGAAACAGAGGGTTTGACAGAAGGATTGGGACATGTCCCTAAAGAACAACATGGAAATTCTAGACCTGCGCTATCCAGGGAGTGAAATGAAGAAACAAGCGGATGGGCTTCCAACCCCGTGAGATAGGGCTCAGGTTCCGGTGGGATCTGCACTCGGGCCCTGGAGGGATCCGCACTCGGGCCCTGGAGCAGGGGTCCCCAAACTTTTTACACAGGGGGCCAGTTCACTGTCCCTCAGACCATTGGAGGGCCGGACTATAAAAAAACTATGAACAAATCCCTGTGCACACTGCATATATCTTATTTTAAAGTAAAAAAACAAAACGGGAACAAATACAATATTTAAAATAAAGAACAAGTAAATTTAAATCAACAAACTGACCAATATTTCAATGGGAACTATGCTCCTCTCACTGACCACCAATGAAAGAGGTACCCCTTCCAGAAGTGCGGCCAGGGCCGGATAAATGGCCTCAGGGGGCCGCATGTGGCCCGCGGGCCGTAGTTTGGGGACCCCTGCTCTGGAGGGATCCGCACTCGGGCCCTGGAGGGATTGACACTCGGGCCCCGGAGAGATTCGCGCTCGGGCCCCGGAGGGATTTGCGCTCGGGCCCCAGAGGGAATCACACTCGAGTCCTGGAGGGATTCGCACTCGGGCCCTGGAGGGATCGACGCTCGGGCCCTGGAGGGATCCGCACTCAGGCCCCGGAGGGATTCGCGCTCGGGCCCCGGAGGGATTCGCGCTCGGGCCCCGGAGGGATTCGCACTCAGGCCCCGGAGGGATTGACACTCGGGCCCTGGAGGGATCGACATTGGGTCCTGGAGGGATTGACACTCGGGCCCTGGAGGGAATCGCACTCAGGCCCCGGAGGGATTGACACTCGGGCCCCGGAGGGATTGACACTCGGGCCCCGGAGGGATTCGCACTCAGGCCCCGGAGGGATCCGCCCTCGGGCCCTGGAGGGATTGACACTCGGGCCCTGGAGGGATGACACTCGGGCCCTGGAGGGAATCACACTCCGGCCCTAGAGGCACAAATTGTGACCTTAGTGTGAGGTCCTGACCTCTGCCTGGCACTACTGTGACCTCCTAGCTAAGGGGCCAGCTGCCCAAGGGTTTATCCTGACTTTTACAACAAAAGGGAGGTGTTGGTAGTGGCCCGGGGAGGGCAGGAAAGTCCAGCACGAGATCAAGACGGGCCACCAGGAGCCTGTGGACTGACCGAGAACCCAGCGTGGGGCAGGGGCGCCTCCCAACACCCCCCAAAGACCCCTCCGTCCACACTGCCTGTCAAGGGTTGCAAAATACAGAAACACCTCCTCCCCCACCCCTGGGCCGCCAAAAAAGTTCTATGAGAACTTGCAGCAAAACAAGAGGGGAACCGGAACACTGGGCCGTCTGTCTGTCAGTCTCCCCGGGAAGGCGGGGACCCAGGGAGCGGCAGGTTGCTGCCTGGGGCTGCGCCGTCAGCGCCGACACCCCACGAGTAGGCGCTGAAACCGGGCTGGGCTGCAGGGAGCGCTGAGGAACCACCGCGGCTGCAAACGGCGCCACCCCAAGAGGAAGACACAGCAGACGGGAAGCCCCGGGGAAGCCGGAGACCTCTGCGTTCCCCGGTTCTCCTGGGACGCGGATTGATCCAATCTCCAAAACGTGTGAACACGCACTTATTTCTGAGTTGAGCAGCATCTATCAGCTAAAAAGGACTGAATTTGGGGACACAGAACAGGATGGAAATGTTCTATGCCTCGACGATGCAACAGTCAATTTCCAGGGGAAAACGAATTAGGAGGCAGAGGAAGAAGAGATAGGAGCCCACGACCGCTGACCTCGGATGGCCAAGAAATGAAGCCGCTGGTCACGGTGGTCGCTGTGGGAAGGTCATCGTCGGGAAGGTGGACGAGGGTGAACGTGATTTCACCGGGAGGAGGGAGAGGGGCCGTGAGGGGGCCCATGCGAGTCCCTTCTCACCTGCAATGACCGTCCCGGTAAGAGATGCTGGACAGCGTGTACTTGGTTACCACGGGCCAGGCTCCCTGGGAACAGAGCGTCCAGTGGACCTTTCTGTGCCGATGGCGTTTTGGGACGTGGGCGAAGGGAGAGAAACTCAAAGATGGTGATGTCACCCCACTTGAGCCAAAGAGCGGGAAACTGGGAGGGTCCTTCTGAGCATCCTCAGGCTGAGGCCAGGGCCAGACCTCTGACCGGTACTGACCAGTCACTGGAGGTGAGCTTCCTCGGCAGGACGGTTAGCCTGGGCAAGGCAGCTGCTTTTGGGCAAAGCCCATCTGAGGGAGGCACCCAGCTGTGAGCCATTGGTGCCAACATGCCAGGTCTTCCGGGGTGGGCACCCAGGGTGGGCCATGCCATCCGCGACAGTCCACCCCTGGCCCCCTTGATCCACACAGTGTGCAGTGAGCCGGCTTGTGGGGACAGCCTGCCTAACTGGTCTCTTCCTGGGGACGCCTGCCTGACTGGTCTCTTTCTGGGGACGCTCACCTCACTGGTCTCTTCCTGGGGACGCCCACCTCTAACTGGTCTCTTACTGGGGACACCTGCCTAACTGGTCTCTTCCTGGGGACAGCCTGCCTAACTGGTCTCTTCCTGGGGACGCCTGCCTGACTGGTCTCTTCCTGGGGACGCCCACCTCTAACTGGTCTCTTCCTGGGGACGCCCACCTCTAACTGGTCTCTTCCTGGGGACGCCCACCTCTAACTGGTCTCTTCCTGGGGACAGCCCGCCTGACTGGTCTCTTCCTGGGGACGCCCACCTCTAACTGGTCTCTTCCTGGGGACAGCCTGCCTGACTGGTCTCTTCCTGGGGACGCCCACCTCTAACTGGTCTCTTCCTGGGGACGCCCACCTCTAACTGGTCTCTTCCTGGGGACGCCCACCTCTAACTGGTCTCTTCCTGGGGACAGCCTGCCTAACTGGTCTCTTCCTGGGGACGCCCACCACAGGAAGAACCATGGGACGCACTGTGGCTGGCGCTGATCATGCCCACCGCCCGTGACGGGCCCCCACTGGACAGGTGCTTACCTGGGGAGTGACCCAGCCTCCTCCGGAAGGGCCCCCAAGCACCAGGCCCTGGCCCCCTGCTGTGCTCTTCCTCTGAGCCACAGCTTTGATTCTGGGGGCAGGGCCTGGCCCTGAGCTCTGGACACAATGCGGAGGGACAGAGACCTGGTCCCCGGGTGGCATGTGCCCCACCACAGTCTGTTTACAAGGACCCTTCTTCTGTGCTCCCCCAGCTGGGGGGTGCGGTGCCATGGCCCTTCCTGGGGGGCTGCTGGCCCTGCGTGCGGGAGCCGTGCCGGGAGGAGTGGGTCTCTGCGTGTGCGAGGCGTGGACCCAGGGAAGGATGAGTGGGTCTCTGCGTGTGCGAGACGTGGACCCAGGGACGGACGAGTGGGTCTCTGCGTGTGCGAGGCGTGGACCCAGGGAAGGACGAGTGGGTCTCCACGTGTGCGAGGCGTGGACCCAGGGAAGGATGAGTGGGTCTCCACGTGTGCGAGGCGTGGACCCAGGGAAGGACGAGTGGGTCTCCACGTGTGCGAGGCGTGGACCCAGGGAAGGACGAGTGGGTCTTGGCGTGTGCGAGGCGTGGACCCAGGGAAAGACGAGGGGGTCTCGGCGTGTGCGAGGCATGGACCCAGGGAAGGACGAGTGGCTCTCTGCGTGTGCGAGGCGTGGACCCAGGGAAGGACGAGAGGGTCTCTGCGTGTGCGAGGCGTGGACCCAGGGAAGGACGAGTGGGTCTCGGCGTGTGCGAGGCGTGGACCCAGGGAAGGACGAGTGGGTTTTGGCGTGTGCGAGGCGTGGACCCAGGGAAGGACGAGTGGGTCTCCGCGTGTGCGAGGCGTGGACCCAGGGAAGGACGAGAGGGTCTCTGCGTGTGCGAGGTGTGGACCCAGGGAAGGACGAGAGGGTCTCTGCGTGTGCGAGGCGTGGACCCAGGGACGGCCTCCTCCCTCCTTTCCGTGCTCAGAGGCAAGCCTGACCTTTCCAAGCTGCCTGACCCCAGGGTGAGGCCAGTGCCAGGACGACAGTGGGTCAGTGTTCCTGCCTTGGGCCGGCAGGGCCTGGAACGCAGGCCTGGGACTGGAGGCCCAGGTGAAAGCCCCCCGTATCCACTGCCGGGTCCGCCCTCACGGGTGGCGTGAGCACCTCTTTGCAAGCCAACCTTGGAAGGGAGGTCCGATCCCGTGGGGTGGGTCTCCACGCCAGGCCACCACCCAGCGTCCCACAAGCTCAGAGCACTGGGCCCAGCAGGGCAGGGGGCCTCCAGTCAGGGGTGGTCGAGTCCTCTTCCCCTGGACTGACTCCTACCCTCAAGCCCCAGGTGCACCCCCGTCGCCCTGGGTCTTGGTCTGATCCACTTAACCTTCGTCCACCTCTGTCTACCTCCACCCACCCCTGTCTGCCTCTGTTCACCTCTGTCCACCCTTGTCCACCCCTGTCTGCCTCTGTGCACCTACGTCCATCTCCGCCCATCTCCGCCCGCCTCTACCCACCTGTGTCCACCTCCGTCCACCCCTGTCCACCCATGTCTGCTTCTGTCCACCCTTGTCCACCCCTGTCTGCCTCTGTGCACCTACGTCCATCTCCGCCCATCTCCGCCCGCCTCTACCCACCTGTGTCCACCTCCGTCCACCCCTGTCCACCCATGTCTGCTTCTGTCCACCTCTGTCCACCCTTGTCCACCCCTGTCTGCCTCTGTCCACCTACGTCCATCTCCGTCCATCTCCGCCCGCCTCTACCCACCTGTGTCCACCTCCATCCACCCCTGTCCACCCATGTCTGCTTCTGTCCACCTCTGTCCACCCTTGTCCACCCCTGTCTGCCTCTGTCCACCTACGTCCATCTCCGCCCGCCTCTACCCACCTGTGTCCACCTCCGTCCAGAGATCCAGGGCCCAAAGCACACTTGTTGGGTGGCCACAGCACCTCAAGCTTCGGGGCCTGTTAGCACCACGTCCTACACAACCCCTTCCCTGATTGCATTTGTGATTTTGTTTTGTTTTTTTTCTGAGAGAGGGATCCACCCCCAAATGTAGCTTGAAGCCTCTCCACAGCCAGATGGACCCCCTGCCCTAAACACCCTCCCTTCAAGGGACACCGACCCCCTTGAGACCCTCCCAGGTCCCCAGACAGACGTGAGGCTGACAGCCCGGACACTGGGTGTGCAAGGACCAGAAAACAGCCCCTCGGACTGACGGACTGACGGACTGACGCTGTTAGGAAGTGCACGGCTCCCGCAGGAAGGCAAGCTCCTGGCCGGGAAGTGTGGGCTCTCTGAGGTCCGCTCTGCTCTGTTCCTCACGTGGGGGCAGTCGGGCACCTCTGGGTGGGCTTCCTGGGGTGGGAGCTCAGCCTGGCTGTCTACCTGCACTGTCGTCGAAAGCTGCGCGGAGCGACAGGGTCACCACGGCCTCGCGTGGCTGCTGAGCCCGTGAAACGTGGCCCGTCGGGGCCGAGATGGGTCGTAAGTGTGAGATACATACGTCCTTCTGAAAACAGGGGAGAAAGGGTGGAATGCCTCGGCGGTCATTTTTTTAATCGATTGCCTGTTCAAAGTGATAACGTTTGGGGCATATTGGGTTCGATGATGAAAACTAACTTTACGTGTTTCTTTTTACTTGAGTCAGTGCCACTCCTGGGAAATGTGAAATTACGCAGGTGGTTACATTGTTTCTGTTGGGCCGCCCTGGGCTGAAGGAAGAGAAAGGCTGAGGGTTCTAACCTCAACCGATCACCACCCCACCCCCCACCTCCTCACCCCCACGTGCTGCCCGGCATAGGGCAGGGGAGGGCTCTGGCCTGGACGGGGAGGGACGGTGGAGTTAACAGCACCCTGTTTCTTGATGCTCTGCCCACTGAGCTAGGGTCTGAGTGCCCTGCGTGGAAATCTGAGCTGGCCTCCGTGACCTGCTTGACCAACACTCCCACCAAAGACGCCAGGAACCCTCCTTCCTGGAGCCCAACCCCGCCCCTCCCTCCCAGACCGCTACATGTCGGGCTTGGTCAGGAGACTTGGCTGAGCCCCGCCACCCAACCAGGATGAGGCTCCAGACCCGAGGCTCCAGCCCTGCAGCCAGCGTGGACGACAGGCCGCTGAGCCTTTGGGGCCCTCCTCGTCCAGGCACGGGTGAGCTGACCCGCCACAGGGAGAGCTGAGCCTGGCTCACCCCAGGACCAGGAGGAGACGGTGGTCTCACGCTCACCCCAGGGCCAGGAGACGGTGGTCTCACGCTCACCCCAGGACCAGGAGGAGACGGTGGTCTCACGCTCACCCCAGGGCCAGGAGGAGACGGTGGTCTCACGCTGCTCGGTTTTCTTTCTTTAAAAAGGGGTGGGGGAGAGGAGAGGGAGGAGGAAGGAACGAGAAAGGGAAGCAGGGAACAGGAGGGTCAGTCAGGCAGAGGTGTGACCAGGAAGCAGAGGGGAGAGGCGTTGGAGGACGCGGTGACAGTGACGCTGGCTGTGGAGGTGGAGGAGGGGCCACGAGCCAAGAAACGGGGGGCTCGGGGGGGGGAGGAAGCTGGAAGAGACAGGAACCCATGCTGTCCAGGAGCCTCCATGGGGGCTCAGCCCCCACCGCCGACCCCCGACCTCAGGACTCCCGACTCCCGGGACACTAACACACCCGACCTCAGGAATCCCGGGTCCCGGGACACTAACACGCCAGACTGCCGACTCCCGGGACACTAACACGCCCGACCTCAGGAATCCCGGCTCCCGGGACACTAACACGCCAGACTGCCGACTCCCGGGACACTAACACGCCCGACCTCAGGAATCCCGGCTCCCGGGACACTAACACGCCAGACTCCCGACTCCCGGGACACTAACACGCCAGACTCCCGACTCCCGGGACACTAACACGCCCGACCTCAGGAATCCCGGCTCCCGGGACACTAACACGCCAGACTCCCGACTCCCGGGACACTAACACGCCAGACTCCCGACTCCCGGGACACTAACACGCCAGACTCCCGACTCCCGGGACACTAACACGCCAGACTCCCGACTCCCGGGACACTAACACGCCCGACCTCAGGAATCCCGGGACACTAACATGCCAGACTCCCGACTCCCGGGACACTAACACGCCCGACCTCAGGACTCCCGACTCCCGGGACACTAACACGCCAGACTCCCGACTCCCGGGACACTAACACGCCCGACCTCAGGAATCCCGACTCCCGGGACACTAAGGCACCTGAGCTGTGGGCGGGAACCTGTGGTGGCCGCGGTAGGAACCTCACCCACGCGGGTGCAGCCGTGCGGGGCCCCTGAAGGCTGCGGTGCTCAGGCCCCGGTGGCTCAGCATGTCTCTGCGGGAGCCGGGGCCTCGCTCGGCTGGGTGCATGGCGGTGACGCAGGCGAGCCCAACGGCGCTAGGACCTTCCACGTGTGGCTGCGTCTCGGAATGTGCCAACATGCTCATCGCTCCCGGGGCTGAGAAATTCATTAAAGAAAGAAAAGAAAGAGGGAGGAAGAAAGGAAGGAGGGAGGGAGGGAGGGAGGGAGGGAGGGAGGGAGGGAGGGAAGGAGGGAGGGATGGAGGAAGGAAGGGCGCATGCGTGTGTGTGCGTGTGAGGGTGGCTGTGACATGTTCTTAGCAGCTTACCATGGAGATCGTTTTAGTCGACGCACGCCGCTCTGGAAACAGCGAATTGCAGAGGGGAAGGTTGGCGGCTCGCCCTGCCGGCCACGTGCAAACAGGCCTTGTCATCACGGGCCACCATTTGCAGGATGTTCCCTTGAGCGCCTGTCCTAGACGGACAGGCTGTGCGCAGACAGACGGACGGTCTGAGTCTTGTCAGAACCCACGCCCGGCTCAGAGCTCCTTCTGCCCCCGACGAAGACTCAGGGACTGGCAGAGTCTTCATCGGGGCGGCGATGGCTCGTGCCAGCCGCTGTCTCTTCGCTGAAACCTTTGTGGCTGCTCCTCTGTGGGCCGAGCACCACACACACCATTGCCGCGTTTGCCGCTGAGCCCGCCGCGGCCCCCGCCCCCGTGGGGAGCCGGAGTCTCCCCTGCCCGGGTCTCGGCTGGTGAACAGGAGCTCGAAGGGGGGGAGGGCCCCTGTTCCTGTGAAGCGTCTAGATGAGCCGCAGGGAAGAGGATTTATGTCAAAAGGTGTCTAAAGAGCTGCCACTCTGCTGTCCTTGGTCACCGTGTGGCTTTGTGACGGCTACATTCGGAAGACCCCTGGCGGCTGAAAGGCCTGGCGTGGGGATTAGCGATGGGCACTCCCAGCTCTCCAGAGTGGTGGGTTTTTGTTTTGTTTTGTTTTGTCTTGTGTTTATTTCCTGGGGGCTTCCCCTCCTCTGTGAGCCTTGAAGGAGGCCGTGCACACTCTGCTGGAAACGGGTGTCCGGATGAGTCTGTCGGGCCAGACCGCAGCACGGAGGGGTCACTGTCTGGGCTCCTTATGGTCAATACCGGCAGCATCACCCAGGACAGGCTTGGTCTCTGTAAAGTAGTGAGTCTGCTGACCAGGGAGGTGTGCAAGCAAAGGCTGGCCATCCACGTGGATGCTGTGCCTGGGGCCCTGGGGCCACGTGCCCAGGGTGATGGGCATGGCCGGGTTCTGGCTTTCGCTGCAGACTGCCCGCTCGGGCGCCAGGGGCCCGGACTGACCATCACAGTCTGTGGGAGCCGGCATCCTGCCTAACGTTGCAAATGGGGGCACGGCTCTGTAACCAGGTCACCATGAGCCCTTGCATCCTAATTCAGGGGCACTTCAGTCCAGAATCTCGCCTTGCTGCTGAGATGCTCAGAAAGAACACCGAGAATGGTGAAATGTTTGTCTTTCACACTGAATTTGTGACCTCGCTGTATGACAGCTTGAAAGATTTGTGACCACTTTTTCCTGTTCCCAAACCGGGAAGGATTTCTTTTTTTTTAAACTGATTCTAGGACTAGCACGGGGTCTTCAATCATCACCTCTGTGACCACGTGGGTCTCTGTGAGTGGACAGGGCCCGCGGTCAACATGTTACAGGGAACATGCATCATCGCACACGCACAGGGCACCGTGGAGTCCGGCGTCCTGGGTGCGCGCGTGCGCGCGCACACACACACACACACACACACACCCTGTCGGCGGGAGGGAGGAGAGACTGAGAGACCTGAACAAGGACATCAGTGCTGCCCGGACAGGACAGTGTCCAGGTGTCCTGGTGGGGCACCTTCGGGGGGTGCCTGGCACCTGAGCAGGGCACACCCGGCCCCTGCAAACTTGATGAGTGTGCGTGTCCTCCACACTCCAAGCTGGACGCAGGAACCCCGAAAGCTCTGAGCAGCTTCGACCTCGGGCAGCCCCGCCCAGGGACCTGCTAGCTGAGAGGCCTGGGGGCCCCTGGGGGGTTTCTAGGTTGTTTTCCCCAAGTGTCAATCAGTGCCGCAGACCCACCCACTCTCCAGGGACCTGAAGGTCTGTGCGTGCTGGCGGTGCTGAGCTATCAGTCATGAAGCCAAAACCTCCCCTCCCTCCCTCTCCCCCCCCAGGGCAGGCGAACAGGACTCCCACCTGCCCCTCTCTCTGGGCAGGGTTGACCACAGGCCAGAGGCCAAGGGGGCAGGAACCTGGTCCTTCCGTGGCCATTCCCAGCGGGCCTAGGCCCGTGCCCACCCAGCATAGAGCTGCCTGGTTGGAGTCACTGAATGATACATGCAACACGGTGGTCTTGGGCACCCTCCTCCCCCAGCCCGGCCCTCCGGACCTCTGCCCACCTGCCCTGGGAATTACGGATGGCGTCTAAAAGATGTCAGATGTCCAGAGCTTCCCTTCTGTGCCGTCAAACGCTCCAGGAGAGGCAGCGTCACCCAGCGTCACGCGGTGCTGTTCTGCAGGAGGGGCTGAACCAGACGCACCACCAGCTCCCGCCCCGGCTCGGCCCTGAAATGCGCTGCAGCCACTCCCACTCCCATGAGGAGCCCCAGGACCCTCGGCAGAGCCACGGTGAGCCTGAGAAGCCGAGGTGCAGCAGTGCCCGGTCCGTGTGCGGGAGGGGACGGCAGGCTGGAGCGGAGCTCCCGCAGCCAGAGGGCCGAGGTGCAGCAGTGCCCGGTCCGTGTGCGGGAGGGGACGGCAGGCTGGAGCGGAGCTCCCGCAGCCAGAGGGCCGAGGTGCAGCAGTGCCCGGTCCGTGTGCGGGAGGGGACGGCAGGCTGGAGCGGAGCTCCCGCAGCCAGAGGGCCGAGGTGCAGCAGTGCCCGGTCCGTGTGCGGGAGGGGACGGCAGGCTGGAGCGGAGCTCCCGCAGCCAGAGGGCCGAGGTGCAGCAGTGCCCGGTCCGTGTGTGGGAGGGGACGGCAGGCTGGAGCGGAGCTCTCGCAGCCAGAGGGCTGAGGTGCAGCACAGGGGTGGGGTCTGGGCGCAGAGCAGCCCAGACGAAGTGGGCGGTGGGAGGTCCTGCCGGGCAGCCAGCCGCCAGCCCCTGGCACATCTCCGTCGGCACCCAGGGGCCCAACTGCAGCCCGGCTGCAGCCACGGTGGCTGACGCCCACCCCATCCCTGCGGGCACGGTCGTGCACCACACAGATAGTGCGCCTGGAGAGGGACCACAATGCATCACTCCCCACACCCCCCAGGGCTGATGAGTCAGGCGGGGGGCAGTTGAAAGGCGGTTTAGTATTCACCATCCGGGAGAGGAGGGTTGGAAACACGGATGAGGAACCAGACCCGCTTGGGAACGCCGGGTCAGGGAGACACAGGGTGGGGGTGGGGGACTTGGTAGATGGGTCAGTAACACAGTGGACACTCTCGGGACATGGCAGAGCAGGTCAAGAAATGCCCCCCCCAAGGGTGTCATGGAGAGGCAGAGATTCAAGGCGGGAAATACAAGCGAAGGCTAAGAGAGGGAGGAGAGACACAGGGAGGGTCACCATCGGTGGGACGGAAGCTCAGGGCGGAGACACGCAGGCGTGAGCGTGGGTTCCGGGGAGAGAGAGTGGACATCCTCGCCTGACGGGCGGCTCGGGGACCTCAGATCGAAAGGGCCGTCGAGGACCCGCACGCTGAAAAGATGTTTAAGAAGATCAGAGACAGTAAAAGTCGAGATGTGCTCAGACAAAGGCGTTTGCCTCAGAGACCCCGGCTGTCAGACCCTCGGGCCGCCCAACAAAACCCTGGAAAGCGAGAGGGAAGGAGGGGGTGTTCCCACAGGGTCGGGGGGCTGTGCACCCGAGGGTGAGAGGGAGCGGGTCCCCATCCACCAGGCCTCCGCTGACCCAGCGCGTCCACTCTGAGAACGGTGCCCAGAGAGAGGCTAAAGCCCCAGGGGACCGAGCGGGGCGGGACAGGACGCCCCCCCCAGAGGCGACCCTCCTGTGGGTGCACGCGGGCGCAGTGCCCTGTGTCTGAACCACGGGACAGCGAAGGCACATCGCGGGGAGCCCAGGTGGGTTTGGGGGTGCCCGGCTGCTGGGTAAGTGCAGATTCGCATCTAAAAATCAACTCCAAACTGGTGACGCTGCCGCCGCACCCCAAGCCCTACGGAGGGAAGTCGGTTGCAGGAAGGGCAGGGCCAGAACAAAGAGAGAGAGCCCTCCCCCAGGGTTCCGACCGGCCCCCTCCCCCCCAGGGCTTCCCTCCCGTCCCTCCCCCTCCCCCTCCCACGCCGCGATGGCCACGGAGAAGCCCCCACCCCGGGGGCCGCACCAGCTCAGGCAGATCCAGGTGCTTCTCTGTGTGCCTTCTCCAGAGAATGAGGACCTCTCCCGTGCAGCTGGGGTGGGTGGGGGGTGCAGAGACTGCTCCACCCCTCACCCCACTTTTCAGGAAGGGACACAGGCCGGCTGAGCGCTGGGCCGGGCTGGGCGTGGGGGCTGGACCCACAGGCTTGGCTCCAAGCAGCAGGCCTCGGGCCACAGGCCCCGCCCAGCCCCGGCGAAGAGGAAACGATGGCCTTGACCAAGGTCACGCAGCTGCAGGGACAGCACGGGAGGATGTCCCCTCAGCCCCCTGAGATGCTGCTCCGTGCTTATCTCTCTGGGTAACCTTGGGGCCTCAGAGTAATTAGGAATTGATTTTTCTTTTACTTGGTGGTCCCTTACATTTCAAGGTCTAGTTTCAGGACCTAGCTGGACCCTCTCAGCCAGCCCACCTGACCCCCCCCCAATCCGGGGCCCCAATCCCAGCCCAGTGCTGGACAGTGTGTCTTCACGGTCCCCCGTCCCCTGTAAGCGGTCACCTGGGGGAATCCGCCCGGCTGGACGCCGGTGCTTTCAGAAAACAGACCAGAGCCGGCCAGCGGGAGTCAGGTCATCGCCCGGCGTGTGGTGGCGGCATGTCTTCCTGCTGGGCACCCCCCGCCCCGACCTGAACCAAGTGAAGCACCCACCACGCCCCAGAGGTGCTGGGCAGCCGGTTCCTTCCGCCTGGGCGCCTCTCATTGTCCCCTGGCCTGGGCCCCACACTCCATGGGGGTGCCTCTGAGCTGAGCTCCCGGGGCTGAGCTCACCCCCACCGGGGCGTGGAAACCTCCCAGCACCCCCGACGTGGGAACACACCCCGTGTGCAAACAAGAAGTGGGCTCAGAGGGGCTGGGCGGCTGCCCCGAGTGTGCACAGCTGGAAGGCGGGGCAGCAGCTTCCCGCCCTGCTCCACCTGCTCCCTGGGGCCTTGTGACCTGGACTGGACTCGAGTCTCCGGCCACCGCCATCCCGGGCCATGCCAGCTCAGCCTCAGAATCCCCCGGGGCCACCTGGCACCCCAAGAGCACATGTCCCCTCTCCTGCGCTCTGTGCTGAGGGGGGCCTGGCAGGGTGTGCGGCCACAACGCCAGGGACGCTGCTAACGGATCCGGAGGACGGGGCGGACATCACTCCTGGAGCCGGCTTGTGCTGGCCCCCCGCCCCTCGGGCCCTCCCACTTGGCTGGCAGAGCGAAGCCGGGAGCCCAGCAAGCGGCCTGTGGTGGGAACAGAAGGCCCTCCAGCCTGTAACTGGATAGGACGTTGCTCTCGGTGATGATGAGCACAAGTCCCTGTTCCCACAGAGCTGGGGGTGGGGGGGGGGGGGCTAGGGCAGTGGGCCACACTCACTGTCACTCAGCAGATATCCGCGGAAACACCCGCCAGCCCCTTTGCACCCCTGCCACCAAGAGCCACAGGGCCAGCTGCCCTCACTGGGCCTACGCCTCCATTCTCCTGGAAGATGGACACGGTCT